>NW_027226180.1:1800000-2001961 GCF_022539635.2 Chironomus tepperi | reverse complement strand
CTCAATCTATCTATCATTCTACTTACTCGATCTACATACATGGTCTACCTATCTGGTATACTTACCCGATATACCTACATATATCTCCTTACACAATATACCTATCCGGTATATCTACCCTTTATATATACCTACCCGACAAACCTACTTATATATCCTACCCAATATACCTACTCAATATACCAACCCTAGGTACTACCTACCTATCTACCCGATATACCTGATTGGTCTATCTACCGATTCTTCCATATCCAAACCTGGTATACTTATCCAAAATGAACAGAAATACAAAATTATAAGAAAACATTCAGTATTGGTGTCAATTTCTCATGTTTTTTGGGATAATATGACAGTGGCGTATTCAGGAAAGGTGATTTGGGGATCATCCATTTCCTGAATACCACCTTGCCTGTACCGTACTTTACTAAGATCGAAAAATACCTGTGGCATGAGGTGAGCAACCCTGTTACACCTGTAGTGTATTACTGTATCACCTGAAGGATATTCCTTTAGCATCTGAAGTGTATCCCTTCTATCACCTGAAGGGTATCCCCTGTAACACCTGTAGGGAAACCCTCTGAATGCTTATATCTTCCTTCTTTCCTTTCCTTTTGTTAATTACAATAACAAAAACCACTTCTATTTGTAAACAGAGTTTCTACGTACGAAAATCTACTTATGTGGATGACTGTATAGATGTCTTAGTAGCACATGGTTGGTACATGGTTTGCCAAATTTCACATTTTCTACGCATAATGTAGAATACTTCCTTGTTTACTATATTGCGTAGAGTCTGCAAAAAAAAATCACAATTTTTTCATTATTTTTTTAATGTTTTGTAATTATTTTGGACATTATTAAGCATCAGGTCATGTGATATTGTCGCATGCTAAAACTCAGGAACTTAATCAGCATTTACATTCAGGATACAACTTACTATACATCAGCCATACGGCACAACCTTATAAAATCTACATAAATTTACTTAAATCATCAATAAAAATGTCAAATAGAGACCAAAAGTACTGCGTAAGTACATCCGGCATGATCATCCTGATTGGTGTTGTGCTGTCAACATTTGGTATGCTTGCTACTTTCTGTGACTTTTACTTTCACATAGAAATGATAAAAAATAAAATAAGAATTCCACTAGGTGAGGAACAATTAAGCACAAAATGACACTTTTAAGTCCAATTTCCATTATTTTTAGTTCAGCAGTACTTCATCTATATAGCCATTGTCATGTACTTCCTATCAGCCATTTACAGCTGTTGTCTGCTGTGCATTGAAGGTCTTGTCGCATCCAAAGTCTTTAATTCTTACAACTTTTTTACAACTGCTTCTGTCATTTGTGCCTTTATTGATGGATGTTTAAAAATGTCATTTGATGTCGGAATGTCAGTGCTGTTTTTTGTCTATTTTGGACTTGGTGCCTTAAGTCTTGTTGTTACGTGGACAGCGGAACGTGAAATTAAGAGAGAAAAACAAACAATTTTGGAGCAATTTAATGCTGGACGTTCGCAGCAACAGGAAATGTTGAATAATTTGGAGCCAGATGAGATGCCGAAATTTTCGATGAATTTGGAAGCTGTTAAGGTTGAGGGTGGACGTTAAGGTTGAGTTGTGGGTGGTTTCTAGGATTAAGGTTGCATTTCTTTCAATTTTCGAATAAATTACATTAATTTGCTGTAGATTTTAAGTTGATTAGAGCTTTTGTATGAAAAAGTCAACTACATTCCATACAAAAATTAAGGTGACATCCAGCTCTGATCAACAGATAGACATATTCATAAATAGTGGCTTGAAAACATTAATTATCTTAATTTACTGGGACTTAACAAGGCTGAGGAAAGTTGATTATCAATCATTTTCCCAGGGTGCCATAAAGTGGTAGACGAGGGAAGGAGAGAGGTCACATGGGTTGACTAGGTCGAGCTGGTCAAGTCGAGCAAGGCGAGCTAGTCAAGTCAAATCGAGCTAATCGAATAAGTCAAACTGGTCTAGAAAGTCGAGCTGGTCAAGCAAGTCGAGTAGTCGAGCTGGTCGAGTAAGTCGAGCTGGTCGAGTAAGTCGAGCTGGTCGAGTAAGTCGAGCTGATCGAGTAAGTCGAGCAAGTCGAGCTGTTCTAGCAAGCCGAGCTGATCAAGTAAGTCGAGCTGGTTAAGTCGAGCAAGTCGAGCTTTTCGAGTAAGTCGAGTGGGTTGAGGGTTTTGAGTGGATTTAGCAAGGCGAAGAGGTATTAGGAGGTGTCAAAACGATCAAACTCTCAACTATGCCAAACCCAAAGTCATTGAACTGTTTCCCAAGTTACAAGTTGTTTACTACACAGTCACACCTCTTCATAGTGTGACTATAAAGTATTTTACTGTTGATTATTCTACTTTAAAATGTAGAAAACAACAATGAATTAGTTTTAACAATATTTTTGTGAATTATTTATAAATTTATCCAGTTTGTGTCTTATTTATTGCATTTAAATAAAAGATCTATAGAAGTTCATGGAATGTTAAGTGTCGGAGACTTTAATATTGTGTCAAATGGTCAATTTAGGCAGTTAAATTAGATTTATGTGATCCAGAATTGATAATGCTCGAATAAGAGCTCAAAAATCATCACAAAGTGTCTCAAAACTGCCTTTAATTCCTTAATTATCATCAAACTTCCAGAAAACCAGTCAAAATAATGGGAAATTACAAAGAATACTTGCCAGCAAATATTACAGATTTTTTTATGTGTCTTGGGACATTCATGTGCATATTTGGATTACTTGCATTTGTTTTTAATATTGCATCGTTCATCGTGCTGTATGTTGGAAGACCAAATGACCTCATCTCATTCATAATACTCCTGTATGAATTTACCGCATTTCCAATATACTGCATTATGATTGGATGCTATGGTAAATTGTGCTGTTTTAACTCTCTTAAGGTAAGAATCAAATTTGAAGTTCAAATCCAGAATTTGAAGTTGATTAGAATTTTGTAGTCAAGTCAACTTGACAAGCCAACTCAAGTCAACTTGACTTCAAGCTCTGGACATCAATGTGACCAATTCCTTCAAATTTTGACAATTTTCAACATTTCCTCTCATTACAGGACATTGAAAAGTTTTACAAATCATACAAAATATTTGCCATACTCAGCACAATCTGTGCCTTAATTGACGCAATTTTAAATTGGACGAAAGTCTTTGTTATCCCAGGATTATTCTTTATATTCATCATCCTTAACATCCTCTCACTGATTGTTGTTCTTATGTCAAAAGATGAAGTAATAAAACAGCGAGGATTTAATGAGGAACAGCTGAACAATGAGATGGGACAGACAATTGTCACCAGTGGACAGGAGAGTCATCCGAGATTTGATATGGCAATTCAAGTTGAAAGAGCTGAGTTTAGGGATGCGCCTGAGGAGATGCCAATGAAAAAGGGAAGTGGACTTTAATTTGTGAATGGATTTAAGGGTCAATTGCTGGATGTGTAATGCAAAAATGGGCAATTTTGACTCTTTTGCCATTCTTCGTACCAAAATCTGTTTAAAACTGGCTTAGATTGTTGAAATTGGCACACATTGCCATGCACGACATTTCTTACAACTTACGATTAGAATTCTACGTCTTTGTAAGCATGTTACACACATTTACTCTGTATTTTTACACGTTTTTTATTGTCTTGTTATCAATGTTTACGAAATAAATCATTTAATAACCGAAATTAAACTTTATATTCATAATTTAATTAAATTTAATTTAATTAACTTCGAAAAATATTCAAAATTGACCTTTGTGCTTAGTAAAGGAACTGCTTTGTGAGATATTCAATAAAAATCATCAATTAAGCTACAATTAAGTGAATTGAACTATTTTAAAGTATTTATTACTCATTGTTCAATGGTACGAAGGTGCGCCGATTACGTCAATAGCTGACTTTATCATTTGAAGACTCAACTGCCCCATTTCAAGTCATCCACTTCAGAAATAGACCAAATTTTGATAACAAATGAGTCATATCGGAACCTTCAACGTTTTTATCTCAAAAACTGAATAAATCTTCAAATCTGTGACTTAATCTTGCCTTTAGTGAAACTTAAGCAGCACAACTTACAATATTTCAAATCAACTTACATCCAAAATATGGGAAAATACGAGAAATTTTTTTGTATTGATGTATCCAACTGTGTTATCGTATTAGGAGTCACCATGGGCATATTCAGCATATCATTGTTCTTTGGTGATTTTGTGGCCTCACTCATAATGATGGTAAATGCAGACAAACTAGATCCATGTGAGTAGCTTTAAATTGAATGAAGTTACGATTATGTGCCATAGGAACGACCATTTTTAATGCTTACAGATTTCTTTGCATTTGAAATGGTTTCAATATTTACGTTCATATTAGCTGGAATCTTTCAGTCTGTCTTCTGTTGCAGACGTAATTATGACCAAGTAAGTTATGATTTTTGTCTATTTTCAAAGTAGTGAAACATAAGCAGGAGGGCGGTCAACTCAGATGACGATACTCAGGTTTGCTAAATTTATGTCACATTTAGGCACTGACACACGTTTCACCCGGATGAAAGATTGTATGGGGCTGATGAAAGTGTCAATGTCTTGTGTCACCTGCCACCATGAGTTGTCCGACCTTCCTGACCATGAATTTGACAATTTCCTTTATTTTCCTTTAATTTCCTTACAGAACATCAACAAATTCTTCAATGCCGTCATCATAGTTTCATTAATTGCTGCCACTTTTGCCCTTATCAATGGAATTTGGAAGCTACAATTTGATATGATCATCAACTCAGCCATCCTTTTTATCTACTTTGTTGTGACATGTATTGCTGTTGTGATTGCATACCTTGCAAAATGTGAACTATTTGAAAATAGATTAAATGATGTGCAGAATTTTAATAGCCGTCAAGGTCCGACAGTTGTGCCTAATGGATTTGAGGGGATTCCAAAATATCCGATGACACTCAGTGCTGAAAGGGTTTAGAGATGATGGGGGTCATTAAAGGTTCAATATTGTCAAATGACTGTTCACAAAATTGAACAATGAAGATATTGGAATCAGATTTACATCAACCTACCTCCTGCCCACCCTGAATTTAACGATTGGATGGCTCCTAATTATGTTGATGCTGTTATTGTATAAGCTTTATCTTCTACTATTTCGATAATTTTTATAATGAACTAGTATTATTGAACAAAGCCGGATAATCAATCCAAAATCAGACACAGGTGAGCGTGACTCTGGGATGGTGATGAATACAAATGAATCCGAATTTAGTATCAAATCAGAGTCACACTGACCTTACACTGGTTTTTTGCTGTATTAACCGACTTGTGATATTCCTGTATATATTTTTGTATTAAATAAAGTTCCTTAAATGACTATAAACTATTAAAACTTATAGATTTGTGTACTGATTTCAGTAAATTGTTAGTTTTTTTTTGAGAGATTCTTAGAGCAATTTTTGAATGAGAAGCACTTAAACTTGCATTTTGTCCGGATGACTAGGTAAGGAGTTACTTGCTTACTTACTTACTGCGATGACCTTACAGATCAAGTGTGATCCATGACCTCGCTCAGTTTGTGACTGAAACTGGCTCTATCTTGACAAAGGGTAAGAAGTGAGATCTCGCTAGCTAGACATCGTAGAGAGCTCTAGCTCTGTGTTCCGGTATCGAATGGTTCGGAAAATCAAAATGTGTATGTATGTGTGTATTCAGAGATAAGGCTTCAAGAGTCAATCACGGCATCAATGTGCTGAAGTCGCTCTATATGTGAAGATGATGAAATCATGATCTTATTGTAATGTATTATATTTACATGTTATAATGTCAATTTATGATCTCAGTTCCGATTCTCAAGTTAGTACTCAGGCAGAGTTACATATATTCAGTTTGACAATATTTTAAAAATATTAAGTTAAATTTTGTGAATTAAAAATGGGAAAATATGCTCGCAGTTTTTGCATGGGAGTTCCTGCAACTTTATTGTTTCTTGGAGTTTTTATGGCAATTTTGAGCTTTGCTGTTGCTGCATATGATTATTATGAAACATTTAGAATAAAAATAAACTCAAACTTTGATGACGATTGGGGTGAGAAACAAAGACTCTAAAACAGTGATGAGCAGCCTGTGTGCCGTATTCCGTTCGAAGCTTACCATCAACGTGTGCTACAGCACATAGTTTGCCCACCACTGCACCAAACTGAATATTTTATCAGAAATAATTTAATTCGTGCCTTTCAGCTCACTTTTGTTATTCATTTTTTGCATCTATTTGCTATATCTTGCTTGGAATATTTCATTGTGTATTTTGCTGTCGAAAATTTTACAATCGGGTAAGTTTCCTTTAGCACAATCGACCCAGGATGGCGTGGTTTTGGTCGAGCGTGGTTCATCAAGTCAAAGTCACATCCAACAATTAAATTATTAATAAAATTTTCATTTTAGGACATTGAAGGCTTTTTTAAATTATTAGTAGTATTAGGCGGAATTGCGACTGGATTTGCTATAATCGACATAATTTTCAAATTTTATGCAGGATCAATTATGGCAATCGTCCTTATAATTTACATTATTTTCATACTTTTATCAACATTCATCCTCATATTTGCAAGACACGAGTTGTTGCACGACCGACTAAATGAATTGGAGAAGTTCAACAGCGGAAATGGACCAAGTGAGCCACCAACTGGACTCGATGGTATTCCAAGGCAGGCAATGGTTGTTGTAGCTAATAAGATTGAAGTTTAGGATCATAATTTGATATTTGTACATTTTTATGACATTTTTGACCCATTTTGCCATGCACGGCATTTTCTACAATTCTACGTCTATGTGTGCTACGCATGTGTTCCTCATTTTCAATGTATTTGTGCCAATGTTTACAAAATAAAATCAAATTTTTTTACCAAAATTCAGCATTTTTTATAAAAATTTCAAATCAGTGACTTAACATTGCCTTAAGTGAACCTTCCATAGGATAATTTACAATATTTTAAGCCACAAGCAGCACAAAGTATCTCAAAACTACCTCAAAAAATGGGAAGATACGGAAAATACTTCTGCATGAGCGTTCCAAATCTTTTAATATGCATTGGAACTGGAATGGTGTTCCTCAATATTATTGCAATTGCTCTTGATGCTCTATTCATAAAGCTTAGGATGAATCGCATTCATAAAAGACCTGAAGATGAAGATGAATATGAAGCTGGTAAGATAATCAAGTTTATGTCCAGAATGACTATAAAATTTGTGTATTTTCTCTTTTTAGAGTTTCCAATTGAATTAATCTCGCTGTTCATGATGGTCATTTATCTTATGAACTTATTTTTCCAATGCTCACTGTGCTGCTCATGCTTCTATAAAGTAAGTGATTTAAAAAATTAAAAAATTCCAAAAAATAATTCAAAAATTTTGTCAACTTCCAGAAAACCAATAAATACTTCAGATGCTACCTCGGCTTTGTATGCATCATTACTGTCTGTTCCTTAGTCGATGGAATAATCAAGGTCCCATATTACATCTTATTATCGTTGTTTTACTTTGTATTTTTCATCATTAATGTATTGAGCATTGTTGCTGGAATCATGGCAAGGAATGAGTTGGTCCAAAAACAACAACGTGACTTGGATAGGTTTAATAAAGGACATGGAAATGTTGTAATCGATCAGGCTGATTTTCCGAAATATTCGCTTGCAATCAATGTTGAAAAAGTTGAGTCACAAAATGCGACTGAAATTGATCCTTTAAATCGAGTCTAGGATGCAGTTTTAGATGAACCTCAGAAATTATTGATAAATTACTCACTTAACCTTAAAGACACTTAGCGTAGACCCAAGACCGATGATCGATGACCGAAGACCGAAGACCGAAGACCGAAGACCGAAGACCGAAGACCGAAGACCGAAGACCGAAGACCGAAGACCGAAGACCGAAGACCGAAGACCGAAGACCGAAGACCGAAGACCGAAGACCGAAGACCGAAGACCGAAGACCGAAGACCGAAGACCGAAGACCGAAGACCGAAGACCGAAGACCGAAGACCGAAAAGACCGAAACACTAAGACCGAACACTGAACACCGAAGAGCGAAGACCGAAGACCGAAGACCGAAGACCGAAGACCGAAGACCGACTGAACCGAAGACACGAAGACCGACGACCGAAGACCGACTGACCCGAAGACCGAAGACCGAACCCACGACGTAACAGATCCAAGTACAAAACTCTTTTTAATACGCCATGTGCCTTCCGGATATTAATACTTAGATTACATTTGTATTGAGCTTTGTCACTTAACTAACAAATTAAAATGTTTGCATTTCTATACACTTATAAAGTCGTTTATAACCTTTATCGTCATTAGTACTAATATTTATTGCAATACCCCTCAGGTATCTCTTAGTTTGATTACTAATTAAGAGTGAATCAGTTCTATGTACTTTAACAGTTATAAGAAAATTTAATAAAATTTGAAAGCTTTAAT
Organism: Chironomus tepperi; assembly: GCF_022539635.2. Classification (NCBI taxonomy): domain Eukaryota; kingdom Metazoa; phylum Arthropoda; class Insecta; order Diptera; family Chironomidae; genus Chironomus; species Chironomus tepperi. Next base: position 1,993,466 of record NW_027226180.1, on the reverse strand, counting down.
TTTGAATTTTCAATTTTATTCGCACAATTTTGAGGAAATTTAGACAGACAGCTCTAAGTCAATCGTTGACAGCATTGAAATGAGAAAATACGAAAAGTATTTTTGCATGGGTGTGTCAGCCACACTGGTCTGTGTTGGAGTTCTTATGACCGTTATAAGCTTTTCAATGATTGCGACAAATTTAACGCTGACATTCCTGACTGTTATTGAATTTGAGGGTGAATTGGTGGGTAAGTAAGAGAAGAAATCAAGTAGTTGCTTGGGGTAGGAATTCAGAGGACTTTGAAGGAGGAGGGACAGGAGGGATGGGGCTTGTATGGACTCGATTTGGAGTGTTTTTTGATAATTTTGTCGAAAAATTCTCTCAAATTAATGAAATTTGCTCGGAAAAGGTGGGGATGGGGTTGTTGAAGATTGACCCTCCGGAAAGGGTGTGTCAACCGACATCCAACCAACCCTCCACCCCTCCCCACAGTATACGGCAATACAATGCTAATTAACAACCCTTTTTCAGTCTTAATGATCTTCTCATTTATCGCCGCTTTTACCTATCTTATATCAGGATTTTATCACTGCGCACTATACCTTGGTCAGAAGAACATCAAAACAGTAAGTAAGTCTGTCAAAATTATAATCAAAATCTAACCCTTCTAATTCCTTTAGGGTCTCTACAATAAATCATTTAAACAATATTTAGTACTTATGCCTGTTTCTGTTGTATTTGCAATAATTGATGCAATTGTGAAATATAAGTATCGAATTCTAGTGACTATTATACTTTGTGTCTACATACTTGGAACAGTCATCGCCTTCGTCATAGTTTTTATGGCTTATCATGAGCTAAAAACTGAGAGACTTAACGTTATGGTGAATTTTAACAACACACAAGTTTCGGAAGCTGTTGCGACTGGACAAATTGTGACTCCAAAGTATCCGGTGACTGTACATACTGAGAAATATTGAAGATGGGCAAAAGAGTGACGAAATTGTTTATATTGGTTGAAATAGTCAAGATTTAAGCAGTATTATTTAGAAATTGTAAAAATAAGCTTTAAAATTGTAGCGGAAATGTATCGAATAATAAAAATAAGCTTTTGTAGCTGAATGGCTGTTCAAAATCAACTTAATGAGCATCTCTTAACCAAATCCATCATCAATCCATCATCTTTATTACCAATAAAAAGCCTAAAACAATTGAAATTACAATCGAATTTCGACTTCCAGTTCCAGTTTCAAAGCTATAATCAACATCATCCTTAAACAGATAACATTGCTCATATGAAGATCCAACAAGTCCAGTAAATGTCAGTGGGAAGTTGTAGATGACATGCTGATCTTCAGTCTTTGAATCCTTGAATTTGTGGCTGCTTTTTCGAGCTTCATTGACGAAAAATTGAGCAAAATATTGAGATGCAAGGACTGCATTTTGGGTATGGGAGATGTTCTTGTTCCGGACCCATTCATAGAGGTTCTTTTCGGGATGGAACTGAACTCCATAAAATGGATATCTTTTGTGCTCAATTGATGAAATAAATTCGAAATTGTTCCAGTCTTTATTGGTGGAAATGACACGCCAGTCGGTGTCAATTTTGAAGGTTGTAAGGTTCTGGAATGGATAGATCTTATGTAAGTATGTCCAAAATTGATAAATCAGTTCCAAAACTCACCTTTTCAGTCACACAATACTCATGAAAATTCGATGTTACTTCCTCAGTCTTCAAAATATCCACAACTTCATCTCCAGCATCCTTAAACATCCTACTGGTCCTAAAATCATCCTTAAATTCCAAATTCAATGCCTGATTTGTAGATGAACAATCAGCTCGATGTTCAGATCGATTAGCTGACAAGTAAGTCAACAGCTCAAATCCTAAGCAAGTGCCCCAAAGTGGAAAGAAATCGCCATTTTCATTGAGTTGTTTAGCAATTTCATAAATTATCTTTCCAGTGTAAGCATAGGCACTGTCATAGAACCAAACTGCACCGCCAGTGAATAGGATTCCATTAAGTTTGGACATGATGTCTTCGTAGTACTTTCGGTCCTTTCCGATCCTGAATTGAAGATGAGAATTAGAATTTTTGTTGAGTTTATTTGGGTCTGTCTTGGGTCTGTCTGAGTTCTGTCTAGGTCTGCATGAGTCTATGTTGGTCTGTCTTGATTTGCCTTGGTCTGTCTAAGTCTGGCTGAGTCTGTTTGGGTCTGTTTGCTGTCTGATCTGGGTCTGTCTTGGTCTGTCTGGGTCTTTCTGGGTCTGTCTGGGTCTGTCTGGGTCTGTCTTGGGTCTGTCTGGGTCTGTCTGGGTCTATCTGGGTCTGTCTGGGTCTATCTGGGTCTATCTTGGGTCTGTTGGGTCTGTCTGGGTCTCTCTGGGTCTATCTGGGTCTGTCTAGGTCTGTCTTAGGTCTGTCTAGGTCTGTCTGGGTCTGTCTCCTAGTTTGAACACTTCTTACCATACAGGAACAACTCTAGCTCCACCTCCTTCAACGAATTTCACATAAGATGTTGCTATAAAGCTGTAATACTGCTCCGTATACTTTGATTGTATATAATAAGACATGTCAATTGCCATAATTCCAATAATTGGCTCATTATTGACTACTGGTGATGAAAAAATGTCAAAATTTTGCTGATCTGTGCTTATTCCGCTAACAATTAATGTTAGAATTGTGAAAATGTGAGCAAATTCCATGATTTTTTGCAGAACAGTAAACCTAACTACTTGAATTAATCTTACATACTGACAATATTGCTGTCTTTTTGAAGATAATAAGCACTTTATTGTCCTAATTATCTTTTTTAAGTTTCTCAGTAGAGATAAAGTGACAATGAACTTGATAATGAGGAGTTTTGTTGATAAAACTAGTCATTAGACACTTAGTGACATTTGATAGATATCAAGTCAATTCTTGTAACTCTACCTGCACTCAACAGGTTGATGATCAGTCACGAATACTGTCATAAATTTGATAAAAACAGCTGATTAAGGTAAATTGTTGAAAATTTCAAATTGAGAGAATTTTTTATGGTTTTTTACATTTTGTACATTAAGAGCTAAGAGAAATGGAAGTAAAGTTGTATTGGATATGATTCTCAGTTCCACATGTCGGTGTATTGAACAGTTGTTTACAAATTGTACGCATTTTTTTGCGACTTTTTATTTAAAAACATTAGTTAAAGTTGAAATTTGAGTTCAAAATTATTTGGAAGTTTATATGAAGTTAAGTCAACTTATCAGCACATGCAGCTAAGTCCACTGAATTTTAGAAATGCAGATTTGACAATATTATCAATTTTTATCATTCAAATTCAACTATGATCGATATCAAGGTCATTTAAGCCTACAAATCACAATACTCAACTAAACCACTCCCTAAGTCTAAGAATCTTCCGTCCAAAATACAACAATGGGTCGATTAAACTGCTGTTTTTGTGGGCTTGACTCATATGCATGTTTTTACATCATTGGAATTACAATGTCGATCTTTAGCCTGATTTTGGGCATTATTGATACAGTTTATTATGCTTATTTTTTGATGGGAGTTGTTAAAGGATCGCAAGGTGAGATTTTTGATCATTTTAGTGTATATCAAGCTTGATATTCGGTGAGCGAGAAGATCTGGGACTGGTTTCTTTGCCTATTGGGTATCCGAGGTCATATTCTACCTAGACTATCTTAGGGTACTCAATATTCCCTTTCTAATCAATCAATATGATCATAATGACCATTTCTAGAAAGATTATTGGTCATTGTATGCCTATTGACTAACCTAGATCATATCTTTCAGTTATCCCAATTTTTCTGTACTGCGCAGTAACCGTTTATGTTGGAATCTCAATAAAAAGCTGCTGTCTTTGCTGCACTGAATCTGCTGAAGTAAGAAATTTATCATTCAATCAAATCAGTGCTGGACAATCCTTGTGAACCTTAAGCTGGATACTGTTACGGTCCAGGTTTATTGCCAAGATCACCAAGGTCTGGTTGTCCATCACTGACTCAAATTCACTCTGAAAGAATTCATAAATTTACACAAAATTCTCTCCCAATTTCAGAATCCAGAAGAAGATCTGTTCACGTACATTTTACTAACATTTATAGGAGTTGCACTTGCCTTAATTGATGGAGTTTTAAAAATCACCATAAGTCTTCCTACATCAATGGTCTTCTTTGCTTATGCAGCAATTGGAATTTATGTTCTGATTATCACAGGTCTATCGAAAGACGAAGTGGCTGGACAAAGAACAAGAGCAATACATGCTGAAGATGGAACTATAACAAATATTCCATTAAATCGGAATGATGCTCGATTGTTTGAAGTGCCTTTTCAGGTTGAGAGGATAGAAATGCGAGCGTCTAAATGATGAAATGTTCTTCTGAATGCGCATGGTTGCGCATATATGCGCACTTGAATGTGCATATTTGTGCACATTAATATGATTTTTTTGTTATTTTGGGTGCGTACTATGAGCAAATACATGCGCATTGCTGCGCATATGGACGCGCATTCGAGAAAACTTAAACTAAATGAAACCTTTATGTACTCAATTTTTTATGAAAAAATTGTTAAAATATTAACAAAATTAAATTTTTTTAAATATCAAAAATTGCAATAAAAATATCAAAAATCACCAAAAAATGCGCCATTTGAACTAAATCACCACAAATATTTAACTTATTTTTATAGTTTTTCCATTGATAGTTTTGTTGGCAAATAGTTACGCATGTCTTTTGACGTATCTTATGCTTATAAATGGAACAATAGAAGATTTCATCATGGACAATAAACATCATCAAACAGAATCACAATTTTTATTCAAAATTTTAATATTTCCTTTAATAGTTTTAACAATAATCACAACTTTTATCTATCGAGAATCTGACGAGTTAGGTTTGGATTTACTTAAATTGTGTTTAATATCAAATTTTTGATGAGAATTTGTTTAATTTTAGGATTAATCACCACAGTTGGACAGATTATCAATTTTATAAGCTTGATTGTGTTTCCATTGACAATATTTCGGAACTATATTAACGTAAGATCATTGGAGTTGTTGTGGACCAACCCCTAGGTGCTGGGTCAACCCCATTTCGACTCCCCCTACCTTCCTTCGCTCTGTCATGGGTTTTTTGCTATGAAAATCTGTCAAAAACCTTACTAAATTGAAGAATGAAGTCGAAAGAGATTGCAGGGGGAGGGGTAGTTGACCCCTGATTCTCCTAACCCCTGATCTTGGTCCCTGCTCCTACCACTACCTCCTAATCATCTCTGCAACCTTATTAAATGACCTTATTAATTACAAATCCCTAATTTCAGGCCGAAAGATACCTCGGATCAGCCTTCATCCTTCTAACATTTTTATCGACAATAATTTCACTCATTGGATGTTGTGTGCTGCTCTATTATGCAGTTTTCAGCAGCATCGAGTCGATGTTGACAGCCAAATGCCTCACATTGTTTATTTACTCAATTTTGTGCCTAATATCAATGTGTTTAATGTTCAATATTGACGACTATGAAACAAAAGAAAGAGAATATGAAGGAAATCCAAAATTTTCAGTGGACATTGTAGTTAGGAATGAGTATATGGAGATACCTTAATGTACAAGCAATAAATATGTTTAGTTTATTAATAAAAAAATACATTTAAAAGCAATAAAATGTCAATTTTGTGGATTAATTCAGAGATGACTTTAGGGTTCTTTAGATGGATGCTTAGTCAGGTTGATGCACAGCCTAACAGGCAAAGGACATGCTTTTATGGTACCTAAAAGGGTATCTTGCCTGTTAGGGTCTGAAGCATCCGGCATGTTCAGTTAAGTCCTGCAAAAATGTTTAAAACTGCACAGTAACCTCAATTGACAGAACTCAGCAGTCAGGCACTACTGGACTCTAAATAGCCTCCAAAGTCAAACCCAAGTTCGTACCCTAAATTAGAGTCCTGCCAACTCATTACTGTCACATCGTTGTCCATCGTTAATTCCATTTTAGATGACTTCCTTACTTGAATTTTCTTATTTTCCTTTTCATGACTGTATGCGTGACTTCCATCTGTATTTGAACATTTACTGTCGGTATTGTCGGCATACGGAACAGTCAGAAAAGTCATTTGAACAATAACAATGGGAAATTCCTGCACAAATTCCGAAATATTATTCACAGTTGTGTCAATTCCATTTGTCATCTATACAGGAGCTTCATTTTTGATAAATGCAGCTACAGCTGATGAAAAAGGTATGTAAGGCTGAAAATATTGAGGAATTGGTGAAAAATTTGACAATAATTCTCAATTTTAGTTGTTATTGCTATTCCAGCAACATTGATAAGCTTAAGTAGCTTGGTGTTCTTTTTAATGGCAATGTGCAAATGCTCCAGGGTAAGTCAACTGTCAATTTCAATTTTTCAGCACTTACCCATGCCTTATCGATTATTTTACAGAGAGACAAGTACATGTTCAGGTCATATGTAGCACTAGCTGCCATATTAGCCATTCTATCAACAATTGTTGGAATCATTCAATATACAAAAATACACCAGGGTGAAAAATACCTCATTAGATGCATCGTACAGCTTACATACCCATTTATGTGCATTTTAAGTTCAATTCTGTACTTTTGTGTTGAACAGAAGGAGAAAAGGGAACGGATGTATTTTGGAACGCCGAAATTTGAGCTGGAGATTAACTTTCAGAGGGAATTTATTGAGCATTGAATTTGGATGATTTTATTTTATCATACAATGGACCCACCAATGGACTCTTCAATGGACCCACTAATGGACCGACTAATGGATTAACCAATGGACTCATTAATGGACCCACCAATGGACTCAGTTGACCGATGCACCACTAATGGACCAACCAAAGGACCCTCCAATGGACCTAAAAATGAACTCATTAATGGACCCACTAGTGGACTTAGGACTCACCAATAGACTGACCAATGGATCCACCCATGGACTCGCTAATGGACCCACCAATGAACCATTGAACCGACTAATGTACCCACTAATGGACTCACTAAAGGACCGACGAATGGACCCTTCAATGGACCTACCAATAGACCAACCAATGGACTCACCAATCGACCGATCAATGATCAATGGACCAACTATTGTATCCACCAATGGACCCACTAATGGACCGACCTTTTGGACTTACTAATGGACCATGGACTCACTAATGACCCATTAATGAACCTTTTGCCTTCATCATAGCCTTCTGCCAGCCAAGCCCCCCCCATTCGCTTTCCAAAATGAATAAAAATTCCAAAAAATATTCAATTAATTTACGCATTTTTTTATTTAAATTTGTTAAAATTTACATTTTACAAATTACAATATATATATTATCATTTTTTCGGCATTAATGTTCACAATATTTTCGATATTATTAGAAAAATAAATAATGCAAAAATTTTTAATATTCACGGAAATTATTTGTCAATTTTAAAAAATTGCTAAATTGAGGAAAATGTGCTGAATTTTTTTAATTTACAATAAAAAACAAGCTGGCTCAAAAAATTCCAGCCACAAAAAACGTTTTCTTAAAAAAATCCGCACCAAAAAAAAGTCCACAAATAGTCAGATCCATCAACTCATCTTCCACAATAGCCGCCCGTACACGATCCACCAGCTGGCTGTTGATTCTGTGCATCAGTCATACCAGTAAGCCTTATGTCACTTTTGGCCACACCATTTTGGTCATCAAATATGTTATCTTCCAATATTTTCTTTACCAGCTCTTCAAATGCCATTTGAACGTTGATATTGTTAGCTGCTGATGTCTCGACAAACAAGGCTCGTTGCTGTTTGGCAAACTTTTTGCCCATCTCACGGTCAACTTTACGCATATTTTGTAAATCAATTTTATTGCCGACAATCATTTTTGTGATGTTTCTGTTTGTGTTGATTTCGAGTTCTTCGAGCCATGTTTCGAGCTTTTGGAAACTGGAAATTTAAGGAGATGATTAGTTTTATGGTTTATTCAAGGGATGGACCAGGTGGGCACATTGTGGCAACCATTGTATACTATAGTGCCGCATGTGTACTGCATGTATCTAAGTGGTAAACGACCGAAACCATACACGCATACGGCTTATCATGGTATATCCAGTATTTTTAGGCGGCACACTAGATGCACACATAGGTTACCTACCAATGGAATCAATAATATGAGATAAATCTATAAAAATTCCAATTTTAGCTATCTTATGCTTACCTGTTCATTTTTGAGACATCATACACTAGAATGGCACCTGTAGCATCTCTAAAAAAATTGAAAAAAATAAAATTAAATATCAATATTGAGTATCAATGATGCCTAATAGCTAGAGCAGTGTTGGACAACCTTTGTTTATGCCACGGCACACCTTGGTGGTCGTTTCGACCGAAACCACACGTCTGAATAAGGTTTATGCCATTTCCAACTAATATAGCGGCACACTAGTGTAGCAGCAAAACTAGGGAGACACTCTAGTGTGCCGTGACACACAGGTTGCCCTCCATTGATTTAGAATTTAATTGTATCAGCGATATATTTCTTCATATTCAATTCGACTCAACAAACTTGACCTTTGATCATTTTGTGACGCAAAATGAGACAAGTTCTCAATGTATTTTTTTTTTTGCTTATTTTTGCGTCTTAAAATCACAACTTGAGATGATTTATAAGCAATTTTGAATGTTTTTGATCTGATTTTGTGTTCTAATTCCTAACAGGCCACCTTAAATATACTAGATGAACATGGTCGTGAGTGTTGCTTTAAGCTTACTCTGCTATTGAGACCATACTTAATTCCATAATGCTAGGGAATTCATCCCAAATTGACTTGTTCAGTCAAGTCGACTACAAAGTCTAGATTTTTACATAAAGCTCTAAATTCATTTAAATTGACTACAATTCATCAAGTGACATTATATGGTGTATTGTCCTGAATATCTGATTTATTTAGTCATACTGACAAACTCTATAATGATATAATATGAGTCTATATAATAGCTGCGATTACTTCTAGTCATGTTTCGAACAATTCCTCAAATAATCTATCATATCGTTCTTTAAACGTAGACAATGTGACCCTTGCGCCAATCAGCTGAACCTGGAGAAAGTAAATAATCTTATCATATTCCTTCACTACTCAACTACCAAGGTCTCACTCTATACCTATATATAGCTCAAATTCCCATATAAATCCACTTAACAATGACTGCATGACTCACTTAATTATTTACATTTCTGATGTAATTTTCCATCAATTTCAACACAAATTCATGAAATTCCTGAAGAATGCCCTTAAATGTCTACTAAATCACAGCGTTAATCTTACCTGTAGTAACTTGGTATCAATGTCCGGAACCGTTCCTGACCAGCAGTATCCCAAATCTGTAGATAAATTCTCTGTCCATCAATATCTAAATTTTTCACCTTAAAATCTACGCCAATTGTTGGCTGTTCATTTGGATCAAATTTGTCGTCCGTAAATCGCAGCATCAGACTGAAAATTTAAGGAAATTTTAAAGGAATTCTGAAAAAGTCACAAAGAATTTTAAATTTTTTTACCTCGATTTTCCGACTCCACTTTCGCCAATGACGAGAATTTTGAGTTTAATTGTGCTTGTAAGCATGTTTATTGAGCTATTAAATTAATTATTGGAATTATTTTAATGATTTTTTGGCTAAAAATTAAGGAAAATTTAAATTTAAAACTTTTTTTTGGTTGCTTTGTTTTGCTTTTAGTTTTCGTACTTTTATGACTTTATTCTACTTTTTTTTTGGCAGGGGTAAAATACTGTCTGTTTGGTGAGTGAGAAAACATTTGAATTTTAAAAAGCCGTTATGGGAATTTTTGAATTGGGTCAAATAATCTTACAAAAACAAACAATTTTCTCTCTTTTTCTCATATTCTCAACTTTCAGCTGATTGTATATCTCCTTACTATTGCTCAAATTCTCTCACAAGTTGGATTTTTGATAATATTTTGAAGTTTACGAGATCAACCTTTGAAACTGTTTAGTGACTTATTAGCAAAATTTGCAGATTTTAGACCGAAATTGTAGGAAATTTGTAGATTCTTAAAGTAGTTACAGTAGTTTATTGAAGCTAATGTTATAGCTGATAATATATGATCAAAAACATCACAAAAATGATCAAAAACAACAGAGTTCTAAACACAGGGTAAGATTAATCCCGAATAGCACAATATAGTCTCTAGAACATCGCTGTGTTGCCTGAAAAATGACACAAGACATGACAAGACATGACATTCCCCACATGCCCTAATTTTCAATTAATTTAACATTTTTCCTTCAATCTAGGAAGCTGAAAGGCAAGACACTATTCATAACCGGTGCATCACGTGGAATTGGAAAGGCCATTGCCCTCAAAGCAGCTGCAGATGGAGCCAACATTGTAATTGCTGCTAAGACAGCAGAACCTCATGTATGATTCATCCATACCTTAACAGGCGAAGATCATGCTTTCATGTTACTACGGTATCAAAAGCAATCTCACTTTGCCTGTTACGGTCAGTTCAGTCACTCAATAAAATAATTAAAACCTTTACAGCCAAAACTTCCAGGAACAATTTACACAGCAGCAAAGAAATTGAGGCAGCCGGCGGTAAAGCACTTCCATGCATTGTTGATGTTCGTGATGAGTTCAAGTCCGACAAGCTGTTCAAAAAGCTGTTGAAGTATTCGGTGGAATCGACATTGTCGTCAATAATGCATCAGCAATCAGCTTAACACCAACAGATAAGACTGAAATGAAGCGATTCGACCTTATGCATCAAATTAATGTCCGCGGAACATTTTTGGTGTCTAAGGAGTGCCTGCCGTACCTTAAAAAATCTGATAATGCTCACATCCTAAACTTATCACCTCCACTGTATTTGAAGCCACACTGGTTCTCAAAACACGTTGCCTACACGATATCTAAGTACGGAATGTCAATGTGTGTCCTTGGAATGGCTGAAGAATTCAAAAGCTTCAACATTGCTGTTAATGCATTGTGGCCAAGATATGCAGTTTCAACAGCTGCATCAGCAATGATTCGTGGAAAGGAAAGTTCAAATTTTACTAGAAGTACTGACATTATGGCTGATTCTGCTTATTGTAAGTAGTTTTCTGAAGAAGTTCTGTAAATTTTATGAGTTGTGCTTCTAACTAAGCCTTAGAAATACTAATAATAACTATCTTTACAGACATTCTGACAAGAGGACCAGAATGCACCGGCAACTTCTTCATCGATCAAAAACTGTTGAAACAAGCTGGTTTGACTGACTTTGTGCATTATGCCTGCAAACCTGAGAATGCTGATTCATTGTATCTGAGTTTATTTGAAGACGAAGAAGATGAGGTTCATGCAAAGCTTTAAGTATTTTGGATAAATTGAGAAATTTTTAATGTGATTTGTGGATAGGGAATCGTCCATTCAAGGAGATTCGGACCCTTCTGACTATGTCCATGAGACATGTACTTATGTATATATTTTGATACATTTTAGGAATAATAAACTTTTTTATGATTTTTCTTACTAAAATATTGTTGAACCAATCCAACCTTGCCTATCCATGTTGCAGCCAACAGTGTATATATCCTCTACCGTACTCTTCCAATAGAACTGAAACAAAACAAACAATTTGCTCTTTTCTCTCACTTTCTCAAATTCTCACCATTCAGCTGATTCTATATCTCACATATTTTTATTAAGCTCTTTACTTATTGCTCAAATTCTCTCAAAAGTTTTATTTGTGATAATATTTCGGTGTTTATAGATCAACCTTTGAGACTGTGGAGTGGATTATTCACAAAATTGCTGATTTTGACCGAAATAGTTGGAAATTTGTGATTCTTGTTGATTAAAATAGTTTATTGCATTTATAACATTCCTAAGTAGCATTTAGTGATATAAAATAGTCAAAAATACCACAAAAATGATCAAAAGTAACAAAGTTTTAAATACAGGGTAAGATTAACCCCGAGTAACACAACTAATCTTTTTTGTAAAGCACATGATGGAGAAATTGCAAAATATCTGGTCAAACTGCACTTAGATTGGACTAACCTCAGCCTAAGGCCAGATTTTCTGTCATTTCTTCGCTATGTGCCTTGTAGGTGCCCTGACGTCTGTTTTTGAATTCATTTGACATTATTCCTTCAATCTAGGAAGCTGAAAGGCAAGACTCTATTCATAACCGGTGCATCACGTGGAATTGGAAAGGCCATTGCCCTTAAAGCAGCTGCAGATGGTGCCAATATTGTGATTGCTGCTAAGACAGCAGAACCTCATGTATGACATCATCCATAACATCAACCCATTCACTTTCTAACTTCTAAAAATCCTTTACAGCCAAAACTTCCAGGAACAATTTACACAGCAGCCAAAGAAATCGAGGCAGCAGGTGGTAAAGCACTTCCATGCATTGTTGATGTTCGTGATGAGCAACAAGTCCGAGCAGCTGTTCAAAAAGCTGTTGAGGTATTCGGTGGAATTGACATTGTCGTCAATAATGCATCGGCAATCAGCTTAACGCCAACTGATAAGACTGAAATGAAGCGTTTCGACCTGATGCATCAAATTAATGTCCGTGGAACATTTTTAGTGTCTAAAGAATGTCTACCGTATTTGAAGAAGTCAATAATGCTCACATCTTGAACTTATCACCTCCACTGTACATGAGACCACAATGGTTCTCTAGTCATGTTGCTTATACAATGTCAAAGTACGGCATGTCAATGTGTGTCCTTGGAATGGCTGAAGAGTTCAAAAGTTTCAACATTGCTGTTAATGCTTTGTGGCCCAAAATGATAATTTCAACAGCTGCTACGGATATGCTTCAAGGAAAGGAAAGTTCCGATTTCTCTAGAAGTACTGACATTATGGCTGATTCTGCTTATTGTAAGTTAATAGAACTAGTTCTAATAGATTGTACAGAACCAATAATTCATTCCATTTACAGACATTCTAACAAGAGGGCCTCAATGCACCGGCAACTTCTTCATTGATGAAAAGCTATTGAAGCAAGTTGGTGTGACTGACTTTAAGCATTACGCCTGCAAACCAGAGAATGCTGATTCATTGTATCCTGATTTCTTTGTTGAAGAAGACAACGAAGTTTATGCAAAGCTTTAAGTTATTTGCTTTTGCAAGGATTCTTGAGGACGAGATTTGTGGATACCAAAACTACAGGTGATGATCCAAGTTGACCCAAGTTGGCCAATCAAAAATATATTTTTGTAAATTTTGGAAATAAATACAACATTTTTAATAAGCAGAGAAGGAATTTTATGTAGCTATAAATCACAACTGTCGGCATTAAAGCAAGATAAAAATTACCTCAAACATGACTTTTTTTTTGTTTTGTGTTGAAAGTCAACATGCGTTGTTGTTGAACAAGATAAAAATTATTTGACACAGTTTCAAGAATGCTTTAGGAAATTAAAGAGTTTTGGGAATTTTGCAGTGTTGCTCAAACTGTATGTCGCGGTACATTAAAGAAAAATTGCACACAATTGACATTGCCTGGGATATGACCTGATTAATCGACTGGTGCTTATCTGGACATTTAGTTCAAACCCTCTGACCTCTCAACCCGATCCTCCTCTTGACCCCTCACCCCGATCCTCCCTCCTGACCCCTCATCCCGATCCTCCCCTCTTGACCCCTCTTATGGTACGTGCATGATTACACAAATCTATCCAAAAATCAATAAAACCTCAATTTATCATTAAATTATCACTTTTTATTTGAAAATATATAACAAATGTCTTAACAATTAAGCATAAATCCTGGCTGGATCACCTCAAACTAACAGAAACAATTTACTCCAACCTTATATCCAATGGCTCTACATCAATGTCAGTCTTAAATTGTTTCAGTCTTTCTAATGCTGCTTTAACATTCCCTAAAAGTTCATCCTTGTACTTCCACAATGTCGTGTCTTTTGTTGGATTTGGCTTTGCCAGTTTACATTCAGGATTGTCACAATCTGTCCTATAATGTGCTAAATGTCCATCTTCAGGATGAATATCAAATAACTTACAATGTCCAGTGTCGAAACATGAAAATGGAAAATGATTGTGGACAGTCACAATTCGGTCAAGTCTCATGAATGTCTTGGCATTTCCGCCATTTGGTGTAAAGTTTGCAGCACGATAAATATTGGACAAAAATCTCAAATTTTTCGGAATTCCAGGAATTGTTTCATTTTCATGGACAGACTTAAGGACAAAGTACATGTTCATGGCTGGAAAGGCATCAAAAGTTTCATTTTTGACTTTTGACTTTTCAATTGTTCGACTTAAAAGATCCGACCAGGTTCGATCCTCAGTGTGTCTAGGAACAATAAACTCATCAACATCCATGGGTATCATGTACTCATACAGGTACAGATTCTCATAAAAAGAGTCATGGTAAGGAACCAAGTCATTCTGTGTCCATTGCTGCCAACTTTGTGATGCCTTGTTGGGCAATTCGTGTGGAAATTTAAGGAACTTTATCGTAACTAGATTCTCAGCTTGATACATTTTGAGTACTCGAATGACATTTGGATGGGCGTTGACGATGAATATTTCAACTTTATTGACCCCGAAAATTTTAAGCATTTCGCACCATTCGACCAGCAGCAGCGATATGTCATTTTGGAAGTCCAAACTCTTCACGCTGATCAAAAATTTCTCTTTATGTCCATTTTTGGGTCTTTTATTCCTTATTTCAAGGATATTGTTGGCATTTCCACATTCATGTTCCACAAATGACACAAATTGAGGTACTAAACTGACATTTGACAGTGGATTTGGGCATGTGATCAAATATGGACCAGCACCTTTGTCATTTGTACCCCAATATTTAGGCCAAATCATCAAGTACTGCTGAACTTCCACTGGAATTGGTTCATTCATTCCCTCGTACCAGAACTGACAGTAAGCCTTAAGTGAAGCATCAATTCTATTGATTAATGCCAAGATTCTCACTACAGATTGATTCTTCAGTGCCTCTCGGTCATCAAAATAGGCATTAAGCAGGTAAAAAGTTCCATTTGTTGTGTTTGTCACTTGCCAATTTGTGTCACTAACATTCAAGTCTGTCAGCATCGGGAACCGTCCGCAATGTGAATTTGTGATAATTTTCATCAGTTTGTCATTCTGTGGATTGCTGCCTTGAATGTCGGTAAGATCACTAACTGCATAATGCTTCAAATGTGTAGCATCTGGTGCTGATAAGATTGTGTAGATATAAATTAGGTAGATTGAGATGGCAATGATGAAAGATATGATAAAAGGTCTCGAATTTGTGATATTTTTTGATTGCATTGTTTTAGGGATTTTTTTTGGATAATTCTGTGCCTTTATTGACGGTGTAACTGTCTACATCTGGAATCTGAAACAGATACGGATATAAGAATGTACTACAATGTATATAAATTCCAATAAAATATCCCTAACTTATTCCAAGAATGTTCTTAATGTCACGAAACTACTAAAGGAACTAATGTCAAGCAGGCTTACAATTTCTATGACTTTAATGACTTCTAATGCCACAACTTAGCTTATAATTAGATTTTTCAAGTATAATAGAAGAAAAAACACTTGTTTAAACTTCAGCAGTCAAGTAGATAATAAGTTGACACATCAATGTGTCTATGTACTCAAATCTAATGGGGGATTGTTTGGAAATTATGTGAGATTTAGGCATGGGGTGGGGGTAGGGGGGTAGTCAAGTGAGAGGGGGAAGGGGTGTCCCTTTTTAGAATTATAATTGTCATGTTTGCTGTATTAGGGTTTAAACCTCAAAGCACCACCCCTCCCACCCAAATGGTTCATAAAATGCGTCACGGTAGAGCAGTGGTGGACAACCTGTGTACCGCGGCACATCCTTCAAAATATCATAAACCGTATGTCATATGCGATTTCGGTCCAGGCTTACCACCAAGCTGCGCCAGGTAAAACGGGAAAATTACAAGGTTGAGCACCACTGCATAAAAGAGAAGGGGTAGTTACCTAATTTTCAAACAATTCCTTAAATAAGGTTAGTAAACAATTTTTGATAACAATCAACAAAAACAAAAAAAAAAGAGTTCAATTTTTAAGCCATTAAATTTATTGCACAATTGATTAAAAATTTATGGTGTTCCTCACACGTTTAATTTTGTTTCCTGACTAAAATGATAATTGAGTTTTGTTTAATTTTTTGTTTGTGAAAATCGCGGAGAAAAATGTGTTTTTTTATTTGTAAAAGTAGTTATCAGTTGCTGATAAAAAAAAATTTACAATTACAAAAAGTAGTTTGAATTAGAATTCTAGTCAATTGGCTCATCTAATTAGCGATGGATATCGAAGGCCGAAGAGACCCGAAGACAACCGAATAGACCGATACGACCGAAGACGACCGAGGACGACCGAAGACGACCAAATGGACTGAAGACAACCGAAAAGACAGAAGAGAACGAAGAGCTCGAAATGACCGAAGAGAACTAAGACCGAAGACAACCGAAGAGACCGAAGAGACCCAAGACGACCGAAGAGATTGCAAGGACTGAAGACGACCGAAGATAACCGAAGACGACCGAATAGACCGTAAATGATCGAAGAAACCCGAAGACGACCGGAGAAACCGAAATGACGGAAGACGACCAAAGACGACCGAAGAATCCGAAGACAACCGAAGACGATCTAAGACGACCGAAGAGACTGAAGGAACCGAAAAGAACGAAGAATGAATACCAAAGACCGATGAGACCGAAGAAATAGGAAATAAATCATAATTTGATTTTTTCAAATGCTCTTCTATTTTATTAAAGCCGACTTTAATCTACAAACTATGCTTATGATAAAAAATAAATCAGATAAAAAACGAGTAATCGATGACATAATTGTATGATTTAATGATAAGTCGTTTTCTGTCTGATAATTTTGATAGATTAATTTGACTCATTGTCCATTAACAGATTCGGGATTGCCTTAAATTGATGATCAACTTAGTGAAGTCAAGTGGTGCAGGTTAAGGGGTTGGAAGGGGGTCTAAGCTGATCACACAATATCAAAATCAATTTCAACACATCCACGTAAATTCTTAATATCCATATTCCTCCCCGGTACATGATTCAACATTCTAATCCTATAATGTCCTTCCTCAATGTCCATATAATTTTCAATATAAGTTCCATTCAGATGTGCTTTTGTAAACTGATAAGTTCCAACGAGTTTGGCACACAAATTTTTGGTATCCATAGCTGGCGCAAAGACATACCAAGGTCCACTTTTGTCTTCCAAGAATCGCTTACATGTGATTGATTCGACGTATTCCTTAAGGACATTCTTACATGGACCAACTGCACCTTTTGGACACTTGAAAAATGTGATGACTAGCTCAATGTCAATGTGATCAAGTTGATGGATATGAACTATATATTTGCCGTGTAATGTGTCGTAAAATCCCATCTCATTTGCTTCATAAGTGACGTCGGCAACCTCAATTTCAGCATCTTGAGTGTAGTCGAGGGGAATATCGTCGCAATTGCTGAGGTTTGTGATGTTAAAGTTCTGGAATTAAAGAGAATTAGCATAGCTGTAGCTTAGCTGTAGCTTAGCTGTAGCTTAGCTGTAGCTTAGCTGTAGCTTAGCTGTAGCTTAGCTGTAGCTTAGCTGTAGCTTAGCTGTAGCTTAGCTGTAGCTTAGCTGTAGCTTAGCTGTAGCTTAGCTGTAGCTTAGCTGTAGCTTAGCTGTAGCTTAGCTGTAGCTTAGCTGTAGCTTAACTTACCAATGCTGATATTGCAGTGATTGAAATTGTCAAAATAAAAACCGGTAAAATTGACATTTTTCGTTACTTTCTGTCAAGATACAATCTTACAAGACGATCCAAAGCTTTAATGTGATTGAATGATCGAAATGCAGTCGAATTTATACGAAATGAAGATGATGTGGTGACACAAAAATACGCATTGTCACCAAACTGAAGCTGTAATTAATTTTTAATTTCTAGTCTCTAGTTAATAGCATATAATCATGCTGCCATCACGCAGTCGGTTGAGATTCGCATTGCAAGGTTAATATACTGAAATTAATTAATTAAAATTCTCAATTTTTTAAAATTTCATATTTTTTTTTATTTTTCTAATATTTTGCCATCACGCAGTCGGTTGAGATTCGCATTGCAAGGTTAATATACTGAAATTAATTAATTAAAATTCTCAATTTTTTAAAATTTCATATTTTTTTTTATTTTTCTAATATTTTTGAGGGAAGTCAACTTAATGGAATGAAGCTACAGCTACAAGCTAAGCTACAGCTAAGCTACAGCTAAGCTACAGCTAAGCTACAGCTAAGCTACAGCTAAGCTACAGCTAAGCTACAGCTAAGCTACAGCTAAGCTACAGCTAAGCTACAGCTAAGCTACAGCTAAGCTACAGCTAAGCTACAGCTAAGCTACAGCTAAGCTACAGCTAATCTCTTCCATTCAGCTGTCATCTCCCAAAAAGTCATCCCTAAAACCCATAAATACAGCTTCAATAAATAATAAAATTGACAAAATTGCGCTATAAATTAATTTAATACATCCAATCAGCACATCCAATCAGTGCTTCCGCTCATTCTTGACATAACACAAGAATATATTGTAAAACATTGTAATCATGTTGATGTAAAGCACTCGATACTGCAACGGCACAAACATAAAGTTAATAAATTGTGTTGCTGGCCACACAAGCCAGTCAGCTGCATAAACTTTTAGAAATTTATCCTTCAAAAGTTCATTGGTTTCTGTCACTTTACGACCTTCGAGGAAATATGATGTGTAGAAGTAGTGAAGGATGAACACTGGCGACACGATGAACTGCAAAAGGGAAAGTTTGTTTTAAAAATTAGTGAATCTAACCTCAAAATTTTTGAGGTTATGTTTTGGATTTTTTTGAATTTGAGGTTTTTGGGGGCATATTTTGGGGTCAAAAAGTTGCTTTTGAGTATCAAGAAATTGAAGGCTCAAGGTATGTTCTGAGGGTATGGTGGGGGGTTGGTAGGGGTACACCACACCCCTCCTCACTCGCATTGAAACAAGTTCTTCAATTTTCTTGGTTTTTTGAGTAACTAGGGGGGAGAGAGGGGTGACCTTGAGGTCACTGACCGTATCTCCTAACCCCTGACCTTAAACCCAATTCTAACCTCAAAAACCCCAAAAAATCCAAAATTTTCATTCAAAAATCCCCAAAAGTCCTTGACTCACTTGATCACTCATAATTTTCTTCACAATTGTTGACTTAGCGTTACCCGGCAACAACCGTTCCATCCACAAGTACGTATAATGATGCAATGGACCCTGACTAAGTCCAACAACAGCCAACTGCTTCATTTTCTCCTTGTCATATTCATTTTCATTAAAATTTCTTGATTTTTCAATTCGTTGTGCAAAATATTCACCAATGTACATTAAAAATCCACTTGATACAGTGTTGGTTAGCAGAAGATATTTTGTAAATAATGCTGTATGCTGCTCATTGACAACTTGTGCTGTCTTTTTGTAGAAACTTATCAGAAGCTTCCTCATCTTGTGATTTATGAATTTTGATAATTAATTTAAATTAACTTAAACTTTCACTTTGTTACATCAGATTATTATTTTTACACGATTTGTTTACAAAATATTTCAATGCACACTGAGGTTGATAAAAAAATGAAGTGTTGCTTTGAATTTTGTGATTTTGAATTTTATTTGACAGTTGATGCTCTGTAGATCAAATTTATTGGTTAAAATTGATGTTTTTGAATGGATTTTTCTGGTTGAGCTTTAATGGACTTTTGCTCAAGTTCAGAAAGCTCTAATCAAGTTGAAAATGGTTCATTCAAGTTGATCAAGCTTCATTCAAGTTGACAAAGGTTCATTCAAGTTGAAAACGGTTCAATCAAGTTGAGAACAATTCGTTCAAGTTGAAAAAGGTTCAGTCAACTTGAGAATGGTTCAGTCAACTTGAGAAAGGCTCATTCAAGTTGGAAAGGTTCATTCAATTTGAGAACGGCTCTATATTCAACTTGAGAATGGTTCAGTCAACTTGGAACTGGCTCATCCAACCCTCGATTGTTCAGTTGTGTCTATATTCAGTTGATTAGGTAAATACACAAAGTAATCATCAACAAAATTACCAAAAAAAAGATCATCACCAAATTACCCGCCAAAACAGAAAAAAAGTTTCAAACTTGTCCAAGTTCTACCCGCCAATTTCTACAGGTAGTAGACCAAAAAAAAAAAATCCCACCAGTCAAATAACATATTTCTTTGCGTGTAGATCAAAAAAGACAAACAAACACAAATTCCTAAAATTTCGGCATTATTTTTCCAAATAACTAAAAACGTCAACATAAATTTTATATGAAATCTCAGGCAGAGCATGAAAAGAACGAGGCAAAGTGACAAGAAAGACGACGAAAGCATTAAAGTGAGCATCCAAAAAAATGTCAGTTCCAAAATGAAAAAATTAATTCTGTTCCGTTTTTTTTAATAGAAAAAAGTTGAATTTCTTCGTGTGATTGATTTACATTCAATATTAGCTGTCTATAAATATCCGAAAAATTCACGAAAGGATGCCCTGCAGGCTCGAGTTTTACAATTGCTGAAAGGAAGGGAAATTAGTGAGACACAAAAACAGGAAATAAGGAAGCAAGTTGAAAAGTCATTTGATAAAATGTAAGTAAATTTGAAATTGCATCCTGAGCAGCACAAGTCGGGTATTTGGTCCTAAATCCGGATTCTTGGGATGATGCTGGATTTTAACGAAACCCAGGATCATCTCAAAGTCATGCCGGTTCGGTTCTACATTACCCAATTTATCCTATACTTGGACATCCCTAAAAATTGGACAAACCAGATAAATCCTGAATGTTTTGACTGATTTCACAACATCCATAAACTTTCTGGATGATTCAAACCTTTTATGAGAATCTACTGATATTTATGAGAATTGTGAATCATATCCAGTGACACTAAATTACTCATAAGGTTCACAATTCGCAACTTACCCAAAAATTCCCCAAAAATTTAACACTCATCCTTAAAAAAGCTCTCCAATCAATTATTTTAGACAAGCACTTGCCCGTCAGAGATCAAAAACACCAGAAAATAACGAAATATCCAGCATGTATCAACAGCAGTTCAATGCAACTCCCCTTGTGAGTATTCATCAATTTCAGTCAATCCTAATTCTAACTTAAATCCAACAATTCAGACACCCCACAATGTAGCACCATTCATCACATCAGGCTTTCCAATACAACCAGATGTAAAACTAAAGAGATTAGCTTTTTATGATGTTTTAGGAACGCTTCTGCAGCCATCGACACTTATGCCGGCTAGTCAAGCTAGACAACAAGAGGGAACTTACTATTTTCATCTAACTCCTCAACAGGCTACTGATATAGGTGAGTTCTATAAGAGTAAGTCATTCAATTGATGGCTCAGGTGTTAGGTTAGACACCCATTTGTGTATTGGGTTTGGATCAGGGGTGGAATATTGGGATAGGACCTTACTCTGGATACCCTAGCCTCCCTACCCAGGATACCCTATCATACTCGGAATACCCCAAGACTCTGAATATCCTACACAATTGACCATTTCTTACTCTGGATACTGGGGATGTAGGAACCTGGATAGTCCTACCTACCCAGGTATGTCAAGAAACCAGTCCCAGGTTTGATATCCTGTCAAACTTAAATGGTCACATTCTGATCAAAATCTGAATTGATTTCTATCAAGTAACGGTACCTAACTGCCTAAGACCCCTTACCCCTCTCTGGATCACCCACTTTCCCTCAAAACTCAACAACAACTAATCTTGACCTTTTTTTAACCATTTACAGCAATGAACCGTGACGTTCGTAACCCTGCAAAGCCAGAATATTTAATACAAGTTCAACTGCGATTTTGTTTGCTTGAAACAACATCGGAACAGGAAGACTGTTTCCCACCAAATGTCCAGGTTAAGGTTAATGGAAAATTATGTCAATTGCCGGTAAGTAGCCTCAATGTCAAGAGTCAGGCACTATCTTGAAAGTCGTAGAAATCACGATTTCTTGTTGGTTAGTCTGAACAGCACATCGGCTGATTTTTGAAGAAATTGTGATTCTCACAGGATCTAACTCTTACTAAACCTTAAAACCTCAATAATGTTCCTAATTTCAACATTCTTTAATCCTCACAGAACCCAATTGCAACAAATAAACCAGGTGTTGAACCAAGACGACCACCTAGGCCAGTCAATATCACACCGCATGTCAAAATATCTCCGACAGTCGCTAATGGTAAGGATGACTAACTTTGAAGGAATTCCAGAAAATTTTCATTAATTTTGAAATATTTTTTTCAGTTATTCATGTCCAATGGCAGACAGAGTTCAACAGAGCCTTTGTCATATCTTGTTATTTAGTACGAAAATTGACATCAGGTATGTACATCCATAGAGTTTATAGTGTCTTGGGTATGGACACACTATCTCAGCCCTCCGTCGCCATTCTCCCTTATTGGACAATCCTTTGGCGTTCCTCCATAACGGATATGACACTCCTCCCTGGATTGTCCACAACCCTGAGCACTTAGCACTTAGTTGAGCTTCATATTAACAATAATCTTCAATTTCCAGACTGCTTACTACAGCGTATGAAGACAAAAGGAAGTAAACCATCCGAATACACACGTGGATTAATTAAAGAAAAGTTAAAGGAAGACGCAGATTGTGAAATTGCAACAACAATGCTTCGAGTCTCTCTGATATGTCCATTGGGTAAAATGAGGATGACAACGCCTTGTCGGTAAGTCCAACAAAATTCAATTTCCTTCAATTCCTCATTATTTCCCATTATTTAGTGCCTCAACATGCATGCATCTTCAGTGCTTCGATGCATCACTTTACCTACAAATGAATGAACGGAAGCCAACATGGAATTGTCCAGTTTGTGACAAGCCAGCACTATATGAGAATCTCGTAATTGATGGATACTTCCAAGAAGTCATTGGATCTCAAAAGCTTGGACTTGATGACAATGAGATTCAGCTGCACAAGGACGGCGAATGGAGCACATTAGACACAAAAGAGGAAGCCAAAGAGCAAGTTAAGAGTGTCCAAAAAGTTGAAATTATATCCGATGATTTAGAAGTCGTGACTGATGACTTACCAAAGTCCAATTCAAAATCATCAGCATCAGCGACTGGAACAGCTGCTAAACCGAATGCAGATACCGTTGATTTGACACTGGACAGTGATGATGAAAAATGAAATTAGGCTAGGCTGGATTTATGATTTGAATGACATTTTGATGCACAGTAATTGGAATATGAAGTTAGGATCTATCTCTTTGGAATAACTAAATTAGTTGAATTATTAAATTTATAAAAAAATAAAACTGAAATTTTGACAAAATTGTAAGAAAAAAAAAATTGAGAAATAAATAATAGATTTTATGTCAGCAGATGTTGAGTTTCGATTCATTGGGATGCTCTGGACAATGGAACACAATGGATGGTACCACAACTACCCTAGCTTCTCAGTTTTGGGTAACTTAAGACAGTTAGGATAGAGTAACTAAGAACTAAAGCAATCTGGATAGGGAAAACTTGGACTGGAGCAATTATACCCTATTCTAGTTACCTTAATTTACTTGGGGCAGAGGTAGGGTAGGTAGGATAGTCCTAACACTCTGACGAGAAAAGAGTATTCAAAAAATGGAAGGTCATTCAAGATAGAGGAGGATATTCCGAATATAATAGGTTATCTCGGTTAGAGCAGAGAATACTGGTTAGAATATGGTATCACGGGTATGACAAGGTATCCTGGGTATGACAGAGTATCCCGGGTATGACAGGGAATCTCAGATATGAAAGGGTATCTCGGATATAACAGGGTATCCCGAGTATGACAGGGTATCCCGAGTATGACAGGGTATCCCGTAAGATAGAGTGGGAAAGGATAGCGTAAGGTATTCTGAGTAGGGTGGTACTTCCCGGATAGATTATCAAAAGGAACTAAAGCACAAATCTCAAAATTAATTCATTTTATGGAAAAAATTCATTTTTTTATTAATAATCTAACAAATAATTTTCAAACTTACAGATGACAAAACTATTCAAAAATGATAATTCACAGATTTCGTATTGTAAATCCTAGACCGACCCACTCATTCCAAAATTTGTAAAATCCATGGATAAGTTGAGTGCCTGAACCTAAAATTGTTGATTTTTTATTTGTCCTTTTTGCTCTCCTTAACATCCTCCTTATTCTCTGCATTGTCTATTGCTTCATACTCATCATCATCCACCATCGATGCTCCCATATCAATTCTAGTCTTATCAACTGGATATAACCATCTTTGATACAAATATATTAAGAATATAATATCATCTCTAAAGCATGCAACACGATGTGATGTTGGCATTGTTATAATAAATGCAAAGACATCATCAATGAATGTATTGAATGCTTTGTACATAAATGCACGCCATGGAAGTGCTGCAACTGATTTCATCTTGTAATTGATGAACAGTTGTGGACACATGAACAGGAATCCAAAGGCATAGACACCATTAACAAGTGAATGAAGTGTCCAGCTGTACCAACTTTTGTGTGGATGATAAATCAACGAATAGACAGCATATCCAATACACAGTGGATATAAGACATAACTCAAATATTTCATGCCTTGCTTGTCAATCTCATTTGTCAATTTTTCAGCTTTTGTGATTTCTTTGTTCTCATTTTCAACATTTGTGCGTAGTTTAACACCCCTGAAGCTGATGTCCATGTGCAGGATCTTCTTACACTTCCATAACTCAATCAGTGCTCCTATACCAGTCGGTACTAGAATCAATAATGACGACTTCTCATCCATAAGGTATAAAAAGATGATGATTGTACTAAATGCGCGCCAAATTGTTGTTCGAACCGACAATCCAGCGTAGTTGCTCTTCTTTCTCCAGAAGTTGACATCATTTTTGAATGATAGGAAGTCAAAGAGGGTCTGAAATGAGGAATAGATGAGATTAAGATTTGGTTGGTATGGTAAAGTGGTGTGGATTCAAGTTGTTAGGTTCTGGTCTTTTTAGGTGCTTTTTTGGAGGAAAAACTGTCAAATTGGCTGACATGACTAGAGTATGGAATAGGGCAGCAACTCGGGACTAGGGATTAGGGACTTAGGGACTTAGGGACTAGGGACTAGAGACTAGGGACTTGGGACTAGGGACTAGGGACTAGGGACTAGACAACAATTGCCAATACTTACATGAATACTTCCAATAAATACAGTTCCAAGTAACAAATATAAATTAGCCTCTGCAAAGATCTCCTTAACTTCATCAATATCTTTGGATGTAAATCCTAATCCAGTCAATTGTTTCATTGCATTGTCAATGTGTGCAATAAGTCTAAACTTTCCAACGGATGCTGGCGAATAATTGAATTCCAAATCAATTTCCGTGACATTCTTAGTGACTTCAATCATGTATGCTGCTCGTTCCTTGAGAATATTGCTTTGAACCATCGGTAAAAATTCATTTGTTCTTGTCATTCGTGCCATTCTTGCTAATTCCGGTGCATTTTGAACATCTTGTGGTGATAGTGATGCAGCTTCCGTCAACATTGTGAGAAAAACTTTAGATTTTATGTGCGTTTTTGGTTTTAAATTTTTTGCAGCATTTTTAGCACTTTTTGTCTTCTTTTCAGCCTGATTATCTTCTAATAAGTTGAACAATTCATCCTTTGGAATCATATAAGTAGTCAATGGTACACGTTGAATGACTGTTGGACCTTCACGTTGAAAGTCTTTCCAATCAAGTGAACCGTCGTTAAGTGCAATAGCTGCATAGAGATATAGGGTGCCATTGCGGCGAGTTTTTAAAGGAACATCGATGTGGAATGTGCTGGAAAGATGAGGAAAATTTGAAGGTTAATTATTTGGAATTTATTGACAATTTTGAGGATGATTAGATGAATTTGTTGACTTTGATCATACCCAGGGATGTAGATTGAATGGTTTTTCAGAAGAGAGGGGTCGACAACCCCTCGGGGCGTAGTCAGCGGCAACCTACCCTCTATTTTTGGAAAATATTCATGAATTTTCAAGAGTACTAAGCCCTTAGGTTTAGTTTTTCGGTATGCACCTACTAATACACCTGTTCCTGCATCAATATCAATGCTTATCCCTCGATCTTACCCTGCACCATGTTATACAGCTCCCCCTAGACTTCCTCTTTCACCTGTCCCTATGCATAGACTTGATTACATTGCTCTTGATGAAGAGTCTTGGGTATTCTGTAGAGTTGAGGCAAATGTTGTTGTAGGTGAGTATAAGAAAGGGTATACCCAAGTGTAGAGGTAGGTATACCCTCCATCTTCTTCCTGAATTCGCTCCTGACCATACCCAACATTCAAAACAACTTCATTAGCCGGTAAAATTTACATTTTTGTATTAAATAGTCAGAATTTGTCACAATATTCTAAAATGTTCCTCATAAATTCCCAATAATTCCACAAAACCATCAAATTCTTCCAGACATCACTTGACCCTAGCCCCACCCCTAACCCAAAGTGTCACACCCAGGTCAACAACATTCTCATCTAATTACATCTCCCAAAAATCTCAACTTACTTTTGATAATTATCCTGATAATCAAAGTTTCTAATGTTAACAATCTTTGTCACTTCCGTTGATATTGGATTTGTCGATGGACTCGTAAACAGTGCCAATTGTAGCTTTGGATTTTTATTTAAAAAACTTTGATAGCATCTAAACTTATCACTACACTCAAGTCGGCGAAAAAGTGTCGCAAATGTCAACATTGAGTATATAATATAACATATAAATACTATACTAAGGATGGACGTGATTGATGGCCTCATTTTGATGATTTTTAGCTCACTTTTTGATTTTGTTTATTTGAATTTCATTAATAAAAATTATTAAATTTTTTTAACTTGTTTTTTCTTTCAATGTTGACGTGTTTGGACACTGACTGAGATGGGAAACTTTGTGGATTGTTTTTGGTCTACTAGATGAGGGGATGGCAGTTAGGAGTGGGGAAGTTTGAGGAATTTTCTTAGTTCCTAGCCCCTTTGCAGAATTTGAATTTATGGACTGACATGTGACTAGAGCAGTTAACAAAACTGTAAATTTATAAATTTTTTTCAATTTTTTCAAATTTTTAAATTTTTTAATCTTTTTCAATTTTTTCAATTTTTTCAATTTCTTCAATTTTTTCAATTTTTTCAATTTTTTCAATTTTTTCAATTTTTTCAATTTTTTCAATTATTTCAATTTTTTCAATTTTTTCAATTTTTTCAATTTTTTCAATTTTTTCAATTTTTTCAATTTTTTCAATTTTTTCAATTTTTTCAATTTTTTCAATTTTTTCAATTTTTTCAATTTTTTCAATTTTTTCAATTTTTTCAATTTTTTCAATTTTTTCAATTTTTTCAATTTTTTCAATTTTTTCAATTTTTTCAATTTTTTCAATTTTTTCAATTTTTTCAATTTTTTCAATTTTTTCAATTTTTTCAATTTTTTCAATTTTTTTTTAATTTTTAAAATTTTTTTTAATTTTTAAAATTTTTTTTTCAAAATTTTTAAATTTTTTATTTTTAATTAAACATTCTTATCATAAATTGCATAAAAAATATTACAATTTCTATTAATTAAATTATCCATATGCAAAATTTTCTTAGATTTAACAAAAAATTCTTCATTAATACAAAAATTAAATCTCAAATCAACAAAATTTAAATTTTTAAAGCTATTATTTTCAATCAAAATAATTACATTATCAGCCAAGTCAATCCAGTCAAGTTTTAAATTATTTTCAAAAATATTTCTATTTATTATTTTAATTTTATTTCCTCTAAGTTGAAGTTTTTCAAGATTTAAATTATTTTTAAAATATTCAAATTTTAGATCTTTTATTTGATTCCAATTTAAGTGAATTTCTTGAAGTTTTAAATTATTTTGAAAAGTTTTTGGTTCAAAAAATGTAATAAAATTTTTATTTAAATTTAAAATTTTCAAATTTGAATTTTCAGCAAAAACATTTTCATTTAAATAAAAAATTTCATTTTCTTCAGCATTTAAAAATTCCAAATTTTTTAAATTTTTGAAATTACTTTTCCTTAAAATTTTAATTTTATTTTTATTTATAAAAATCTTTTCAATTTGTCCACAAAAATTTGGCGCAATTTTAATTCCATTTCCAGGAATTTCAAGTTTTTTGAGATTTTCCAAATTTTTAAAATAATTTTCAGAAGTTTCTAAATTTGAATTTGTAATTTTTAAATTTTTAACATTCCTAAATTCCTCAAATTCCCTCTGAATCCCTTCAGTCAGCCAAGACAGCTGAACATCCTCAATATCCGACAAGTTGCAATGCTTACTAACAAATCTCGTCGATTCATCAATTTTATGCCTGATGATCATCGATGAGTAGCATGTTGATGATCTATACTCACAATCACAAGTCATTGGGACTTCAAAAGTGCTGCACATGCAGAAATTGATGAGAATAAATACGAGAATGATAGTGTTTTGCATCTTGACGTGATGAGTGGATGATTGGAACTGAAAGAGTGATAAGAAGAGGTTTTGTAAGAGGAGAGGGAGGGTATCGAGGTAAGGAGTGAGGGGGTTAGGGGAGGGGAGGGTAAGGAGAGGGGAAGGGTGAAGGACAAAGACAAAGTCAGAGGTTTTTTGATGGGATTTGGAGGTTCAACTCGAAAACCTTTGAAAAATGAAGAATTTTGGAACAAGAACACCCCCTTGTGTTCCCCATCAAGACACTGAACCCTCAACCACCCCCCTGAACACTGGTCAAACCATGCCCTCCCCCTGGATGGACCCTTAGTAGAGCTTGACTACCTGAATTCCCATAAATTCCCAATTGTAGCCTTTTTGCTCCAACCCCGGGGTAAATCACATATATCCCCAAAATCCCCTCTTAATCCCCCGACCCACCACAATAATTCACATTATTCCTCTGTACTTGTCCAATATCGACCGTCGAATCCTTAAAGATCTGACATGTTCCATTAGTTTTGACCTTAATATTCACAATGCTTGGTAGCTTCCTAAAATCCACATTAATTCTTTTAATTTTTGTGTCACTAAAGTCAATTGATGTCAAATTCTTGTTATTTCTGAACAGTTGTTCCTCAATGACTTCAATTGGATTGCCACTGGCTGAGAAATCCTTTAAAAGTCGCAAATTTTTGAGTAAATCCACATGAAGACTTTTGAGGCTGTTTCTGTCTAATTTCAGCTCTATAAGCACCGACAGGTCAGCAAACACATCACCCGGAAGTCCTTCAATCTTCCGATTACTGACAATTTTCAGCACTTCCAGTTCCGGCATGTTTGTGAAGCTTTCTTTGTTGATTGTCTTCAAATTTTTTTGGTCAAAAATCCCAAAACCCTTCAATCGATGTCCACGACTCTTGGCAACAACTCGTCCAATTCCTTTTGGCATCTTTTCAGGCAGTAAAGTGTAACTGACATTGAAGCTTAATGACATCAAAAGATCTTCATATTTTCGATATAATCCCGTCATATTTGCCACTTCCAACTCACTACTTTTGTCATATTCATCAATTATCATGCAGCACATGTCAGCCGTTGCTGAATACAAATGACCGTGGCTAATTTCCTCGACTAACATCTTCGGCCAACATTTCATCGTCACTTGTATCGCGGAAATCGAGCCTGATAAGAAAATTATTGAAAAAATCACAAAAGACGTCATTGCACTTGGAATTGTTGTGTAGAACTGATTAAGGATGATCATGAATTTTTTTATAATATTATTTATGAGAATCAGCTGAGATTGTGTGATTCATGACTTTTTTTTTTTGTAGATAGTTTTGTTGATTGTATTATTTGAGACAGTTTGGGAATGTTTGGAAGTTATGGAACAGTAAAATTAGCTTGTTTAGACCTCTCCGCGTCGGCGTTGCCAATACAAAAATATATCGATTCTCCAGCACCTAGGATGTGTTCAGCAAGATACCCCTGTCAAGTGTGTTGCTCAGCTTGATCAGCTAGATACCCTAGTCAAGTGACTAGAGGGTTTGACACTTAACCACATCTCTCGACCTACCCACTTGACCTAGATGTCTAGCCAAGGAGACAAAACTCCATTTCCATCATTTTGAATCAAAATCTTCAATTTTTGATTCAAAATTTCCCAAACCCTACCCCTAAATTTCTACATTCCACACCAAAACTTCCCACTACATCCACAAAATGCGCCTTAAACCACTCAAACTCTCAAAAACTTCAACCCCACTTAATCATTTATTCACATCAATTACTTTGAATGTTATCAATATAAAATTAATAATACAGTAAACATTTTTTTTGTACTATTTGCTCAGGTGTCGGCTTCTGCAAAGAATGTTTTTCATGTTCTAAAAGATATGCTGCCTTTTGATATCTTATCTTATGTACTTTATGAGTCGATCAGCAACTGATTATGTGTTTTACAATTTTCTAGAAATGAAGAAATAAAAATGAATTGATTTTTAGCATATAGATATAATTTATAAGCCAAGGGGTCGATATATCTGGTAATGACAGAGTGTATCAAGGAAAGTAGAGGCTAAGTCGTTGTGGGTCAATTTTAACCACTTTTAGGGTATAATTCTTCAATTTTTTAACGATTATTGAGGATCAAATCTCAAATCCTCCCTAATTTTTCACTTTTTCTAGATACACCCCTGAGTATGTCGGTATAGTACGGTATATGTCATTTTGCACCTTGTTTGCTAAACTTGACCTTTTTGACCGTATCATTTCAGTACCAGAGAAATCAGCCTCTGAACAGAAGTTTTCACGATTTCGTCAAAAGTTCTTGTTTCTTCAATTATCAATTTAATTGGACAGTCTTTGATTAGTCGATCGTCAGTCTAGTTACAATATTGTCAATTTATACCAAGTTCCTAAAATTTTATGTTCATTACCAGACAGATGGTCGACCAACCAGAGCCTCTGATTCATTCAGTAATCCTTAACAAAAATAACCACCAACTTACCGGATCAAGCATACTTGGAAACACAAAAATGTCCAAAACCATTAAAATCACCATTAAAGTTGACACTATTTCATCCAGAATCACAATCATCATCTAATGACAGTCTACACGCAAATAACAAAACGACTGAAAATCGCAAGTGCAAGGAAAAGGAATTGAAAGACGTAGATTCATTTGTTTTCATTAATTTTATTATTATTGATTAGTAAAAGGGTGTGGAACTGATCAAATGGGATCAGATTTGATCAAATATGAATGATAGAACAGCCAAACTGTCTCTGGCAGTCAAGGTGCATGTTTTCGAGAGCTACCAGTTGGGCATGCTTATGAGTGCTAAATTCAGCTTGCTCTACCCTTGAAAGCATGCCCTTTCCCTGCTAAACTGTCTCATAGCAAGTCCCAAATCATTTTTTGATCAGTTCCACATCCTTTAAACAGTCAACATCCATTTTGAGATCACAATTGATTATGAGGACACAATTAACATTTTTTTAAAAGCAGTTCCATTGAATGTCTTGTGATGTTTAACATTTTTCTAAATTTTCCACCTAATTATGATCGATTCCTAATCAGCAAAGTGCTGGATCCCTCCAAAACCCCTAAATTATCATCAATCTCAGATCTACATCTTTGTGGACTGAGAATAGCAATTTTGGGAGGATTTTATGTCATTTTAAATATACAGTAACATGTTTTGGTGTCTTAAAAGCTGCTTAATCCTCAAAGACCTAGATAAGTCAATCCTTACTAGCCTAGTAACTCATAACAATCCAGTTCTTTGTCAATTTGAGTAAATATCCAATAAATCCGGTTCCATGAACCTTTATAGCTGCCAAATAATAATTATCATTAAAATTCACTAATCCCACTCCCCTAAAATGACCCCACAAAGCCTAACCTCACTGCATCTGTGCCTCATTTGATTCCCTCCATGTCCTGTTGATCATTTCCACAATTTGTCCATAAGTTCGAGATTTTGTGAAGTAATAGACAGCACAAAAGACAATAAATATCCACGACATCCACAAATATGGATCAAACTTCTCTTCCTGCATTGTCACTTTTAATGGACTTGTTGGACTAAAGTCATCGGACGTGACAACAACATTGCTTGTATTTGGTCGAAGATTCGTGTTGGATGTGATAAATTTAACGAAATTTGTGACTGTCGCTGATTGCGTTATGTTGAATTTATGCAGCATACGTCCATTATGGAACAGTACAATTGTCGGAAGTCCAATAATTCCAAAATCTGTATTCAATCCAGGATGTTCAAAAGCATCAAGTGCTGCAACTTTAATATCTGGAAAGTTTCTAGCCAATGAATTATAATGCGGAATCAAAGCTTGACATCCAGGACAGAATTTAGTGTAAAACAGGATAACAACGCAGTTTCCAGGCAGCTGATCGTTCCTTGATGTTCCAGAAACTGGTGAAATTAGCGACATCACTTCCGATATTGAGTTTGTAAGGTATAAAGTGCC
Organism: Chironomus tepperi; assembly: GCF_022539635.2. Lineage (NCBI taxonomy): Eukaryota > Metazoa > Arthropoda > Insecta > Diptera > Chironomidae > Chironomus > Chironomus tepperi. Next base: position 1,960,947 of record NW_027226180.1, on the reverse strand, counting down.
ATTTCCTTTAGCACGGATGCATTTTGCACGTCTGTCGCGATGAGTTGCTTCATATGCTTCATATGGGAAGCATACTTGGGTGTCGAAGTATGTGATGTGATCTGGAATGGATTGGATATTAATTAGAATTGTCAGAAAGGCCAGCAGTGTAGAAATGGGGTTGGAGTAGGTGGAATCAAGTCTAATGCTAGGGTAAAGCCGGTCTGAGGCTATATTGTGACTCTGTTTGGACATTCAACTCCAGAATTGACCATGAACCATGAAGTCGAGTAGCTCCTCCAAAACAGAGTCCATCTAACCCATGTCCACCTCAGTAACCCTCAGTTCCATCCCGAAACTCTTCCTTAACCCCCATCAAGCTCAACTTCATCCTTACCATAAATACTCGACGTCTCATTTCTCACTATAAATTTTTCAACTTTTTCCTTTTTCTTCATTTCCATAAATTCACCAGTAAATATCTGATAAAAGAACTGAATTTGTTTAAGTGTAAAGCCTTTGAGTTCCTGACTTTTTCCGCATATCGCGAGACTTAGAATTAAAAAAATTGATAAGAATTTCATTTTTGATCTAATATTTTTCTCTGACTGCTTAAAAATTGTAAACAAAAACTGTAATTGTGTTGGTGAGTTTCGACGGAGAAGTGAACTAACAGCATGCCAGCATGCATGCGAAGTGGTTTTGAAATTTGAATTGTAAATGTGATCACATGGGGGATTTGGGTTTTCTAACGTTTTGATGTATCAGATAGTGCAAAATAGACTGTTGCGTGGGGGCAGCGACTTGCTGACTTGGTACTCACAATGATCCGAAAGTGGCTTTGTATGGAGAGGCTCCGTCCTCTTGTCCCACACCCCATTCTAAAAATACTGACGTAAAAGTTCCTGAAAATCAATTTGAGAGTCTAAAACAGAGCTCAAAGTCGACTCGGACCTTAATGGAGTCAAGTCGACATGAGGGGACTTCCAGCTCTGGCCTAAAATCCTGAAGTTAAAGCAAAAACCACTCAAAAAATCAACAAATTAAAACATTTGATTTTTAAATTCGAATTTTCTATAATTAAATCAATTTCAATCCATCACCAAGTCTTTTTCCTACTTTATTTCAGTATTATATTTTTCACATTTGATGCTTCATAAAAATTCAACAAAAAACAAAATTTTAAAGACATTTTTAATATCTAAATCGAGTTGAGGGGTGAATTTTGGAAGTATTTTATTGTTCCTTGAGCGATGCAAGTTGATCAAAAAAATTAGGAACAGATATTCAAGATTAACAAATTGCGTTTAGGCTTCCTTGTGTATCCCGAATAGTGTAGGTTGGTTAATCGATCTGAAATCTGACATTAAGCTGGAGTGAGTCTGTCATGATGTTGGATTAGGTTGGTTAACAATAAACTGGCATGGTGTCGGATTTAAACCGAATATCTGACATGGTACCAGATTCGGACATAGGCAAAGAATTGGTTTAAATCAAAGTTGGTGAGACTCCAATGTGGAAGCGCTTTTTGGACTTTTTGAATACAGACACAAAGTCCTGCAAATTGTGCGTTAAATCCGACACCATGCCACAGTCGCCTCAGCTTAGTGTCGGATTTTGGATCGATTAACCGAACGATGCTTTTCGGGTTAATTTATACATAGGCTTGTCATTTGATAGGATAATCAGTCAAATGTACAAACAACAACTACGAGTATCTGAGTCTTGTCTGAGCGGCACATAGCGGTCAGGGGTGGACCTAACAATTAGATACCCTATCGACCCTAATGCACCGCCCATAATAACTATCTAAACTAAAAATTAACATAAAAAGGAACCAAAAAAAAGAATCTAAGCACTAAATTTAATCTGAATATTGCTTGCACGCTGCTTCATCAGTCTAAGAATGTCTTCACTAAGTTCCTCTACTGTCGTATATCTAACTTTTTGAAAATTAAAAATATCGCTCAAGAAGTCAACAACTTCCGTTCTAAAATAATGACAAACTTCCTTCAAGTTCTCATCATTTCCAAAAAATCCCCAGCACATGACGGGGGATATTTGTTCTGTAATTTGATAAAAGTAAGCCATAAATCCATCGGAATATTTCAACATTCGCTTTTTAGCACGAACGACACTCCAAACAGCCGTAGCCAATGCCGTTTCCTTAAATCCATTTGATAAAAATCTATTGTTGACCACAGCCATGACTGAACCCGGCGGACTTTCCAAATCTTTAAATGCATCAAGAATTATAAAATCCAGCACAATATCGTAAAATGTCATTGCCTTAACGCCACGTTCACTTAGTTCCAATTCAGCTTGCTGCCATCCATATGGTTCCTGCATAAATGCCAACATCCTCTCATATCCAATAATAAAGTCTTTTGGATCTTTGTCATTTAGACACAACAAGTCAGTGAGTATCTGTCGACCAGTATCTGCGACCCATTTGGACACGTTCTGGTCACGAAACATGTGATGAAATGCAAGTCGGATGCAGTGTAGCTTGGCTAGGTATTCATTGTCGCTGGGCACATGGACGAGGTCACTTCTGATATTTCGACATGGAATTGGATTCTGTTCCATACCGCGGACTGTATTTATGTATAATGGATGCTCAATTTCCTCCTCATGTTCATGCTCAAAGTCCTCAAATTCCCTTAAATCTGCTATCTGATCTAAAGCTGATGCAAATGACTCAGCAGAATCGAAATTTGCATCCGCGTAATTTTGGTCATCGTCATTTGTGGTACGAAATAGGCAGGAACGCTCATCGAGGAATAAAAGTTCAGATTGTTCCTGAAGTCCGTAAGCAATTTCGAGTAAATTTTGAATTTCACGGAAAAATTCAGCATCTTCTGGATGTCCTGAGGAATTACCAAGGGAATGTGCAGCCAATGCATCCTCCCATATGCTTATCACATCCTCCAACTTTTCCATTCCCATTACACCAAGCTGTTGCGGTGATAGTGGAACAGCTGGTTCACCTGATGGACCTCCACCACGTGTGGATCCACTTGCATAGGATACAATATCTGTTGTTGTGTAGACTGAGCCACCGGGAGAGACTGATCTGGCACTGGCACGTGATCCGGCTGTTGACATAGCATCTAAAATTGAAGATTTAAGGGATTAAATGATTGATAAAATAAGGAAATGAAGTAGCTTACCATTAGGGCTTCTTATTGAGTTCCTAGTCCTTCTTCCACTCGCATATGCTCGAAGTCGAGCATTTCTGGTTGGTCTGATTTTACGACGGCTTAAGTATGAGGCTAGGATGCCTAAGAGAGCCACACCGGTCGTCACAGAGATGATGATGATCTGGAAATGGGAATGGAATTTTTATTATGACTTGGAATGTGAATGAGGGGGATTTGGAGGATATTGGGGGGAGGATCCTCCACTAGAAGGGTATTTAAGGCTGTTTTGGGGTCAACCTGCCTCCCTGATCCATTTTGGGCATTTTCTAGGTAGATTTTGATTGAATTTTGAAAGGATTTAATTAGGTTTTATGAACCGTCCTCAGGATCGAAGCCAAAAACTGGAGCATCCAGGGGTCACCTAACATGAGCAACTTCCCGAACCTCTCAAGCCTTCCCAACATCCCCTCATTCTCCTAAATACGCTCCTGATGATCCCCGAGGATTGACATTTCAGATACCGAATTGACAGAATTGACAGACTTAATACCGGCCTAAACCCAAATCTATGTCATATTCCCAAATCACACCCCCCAAAAACTCATCAAATCCACAATTAAAACAAGCATAAATTTACAACCACTGACCCCATTCCAGTCAGTAAACAATTATCAATAAAGTGCTTCACATACATATTTTTCTCATAAATATTTAATCCATATTTACTCAGTCCACAAACACACATTAACATACATCCACATGACCGTAAAACCTAATTTAATTATCATTTATCTGTCGCCCCATGACTGACTTGACCTGACTCCAAATGACCTTTTTCCGGTTGTCAAATTGTCAGGTAAACAAGTATATCCAACTGCATACGCAATTGTCTATTGTCTGTGACACAAATGGATCTAAAAATAAATTATGGTCGACTTACCTTATGTGACGTCGTGACATTTGCAGGCATGAATTTAAAGCTAAACATTTCTATCTATTTTGACTATTTTAATTATTTTAAATTTGATTAAAAAAAGTTAATTTTTGGAAGTAAATTTGAAAAAACTTTTTTTTTTGTACAATTCGGTGAAAAAAATTTATTGGAAATTTAAGTTAGTTCCGATTCACGTCTTTATCAAGTCCCGAGTCTTACTGTCCATTTTCACTAATAATTTAATCACTTTGTGACGGTGCAGGAATTGAAGAAAGTTTAAAATTTGTGGCAAATTTGAATTTTTTAGAAAAAAAAAGTTTTTCAATGTTTTGACTTGTTATGTATTGAAAAGTTTCAAGCCCCGCGGGTTATCTGATGGAACTAAATGTTGAGTAACATTTGTAAACAAAAACAAATCGTGTAGGAATGTAAAGTTGAAATTTTGTGCGGGAAACTTAAATTGATTCAAATTTATTTTGATGCTTGAAGTCTATAGTGGTATTAGGGAGGATCAGGGAGGGGATCAAGGGTAACCAGGAAGATCATGGATATTTTGATGGGAAATCAGAAAGAATCAGGTGGAACCAGGGAGGGTCAGAGAGGACCAAGGAGGATCAGGAAGTATAAAGGAGGATCAGGGAGCATTAAGGAGCATCAGGAAGGATCTGGGAGAATCAGGGAGGATCAGGGAAGATCAGGGAGGATCAAAGAGGATCAGGGAGGATCAGGGAGGGTCAGATAGGATCAGGGAGGGTCGGATAGGATCCATAGCATATCCAAGAGTTAACTCTGAGCATGATTTCCACCTATATGGGTAAATTCCAATCTAAATCAAACAAAATGAAACAAAACCTTCAAAAATACTAAAATATTCATTTTATTGCCATCCTTTCCTTACTTCCATCCATGAAAATGACAAAAATTCATCACAAACCTACATCTCATCATGCCCCAATGTCAAGCAACTTGGATTTCCCTTATACTCTCCTTTATCCTCCAACACACCATGCGGTGCACATCTCCATGGATCATTAGTGTCAACCTGCCAGTTCCACAACTTATCTTCCAATTCCTTTCGTACTTTTGCAAAATCCTTACGATAAGCAAGATTTTGCATCTCAGCAAAGTCTTTTTTCATGTCATAAAGTTCAAATTCAGGTCGATTGTAGTATGTCCTTAGATTTTTGTACCATGGAAGTTTAGTCTTACTGATTGTTCGATTTAGAATGTCCTGGAATGTCCATGAGACATAAAAATCTTGATCGATTGGAAATTTCGAGTCATAATTATGGTTATGGATGAGTTTGTACTTCCGATTTCTAACGGTTCTCATTGGATATGCCATGGTGACTTCATGGAAGTTGTGACTACCAAAAATGACAGTTTCATCACTTGCTGGTGGTTCTTGATCGAGTAATGGAAGTAATGACTTTCCTGTATAGCTTGTTATTTCATTTGTGGATGTATGGAAGTTCTGTGGAATTCCATACCAGTCAAGGAATGTTGGCAGTAGATCCAAATGTGACGTCATGGCATATGTACTTTGATGCCAGCGCTTTTTGTCTGGCGACGACATCATTAATGGAACATTGAAGCCTGGTTCGTAGAAATTTGTTCGTCCGGATGGAAATGGAGGTCCATTGTCACTTGTGTAGATCACTAAAGTGTCTTTATCAAGTCCAGACTCCTTTAGTTCTTTCAAAACTAATCCAATGCCTTGATCAAGTCTTGAAATTGTCGTGTATTGAGCTGCAATGTCTCTTCGAGCTGGTTCCGTGTCTGGAATATTGAACGGAAGTGGAACTTGCTCCCATTGATAATAAATTGGCTGCCAATCAGGTATTAAGCCCATTCCTTCCTGTCCACTTCCATATTTTTCACAAAATGGACCAAATTCAGGTGTTATGTGACCGCATCTGTGTGGATCGTGGAATGCGACCATCAAGAAGAATTGCGAGTCATTCACTGACTTCAGGAAGTCCCTGACCAGCAACTTGATGTGCGTTATGTTCCGTCCAACTTGATTAATCGAATGTCCTTCCTCAGTTACTTCATAATCAAATTTAAAGACACTTGATGGACCAACATGCTTCTTACCAATCAATCCCGTCCTTATTCCATGATCTTTCAGAATATTCGGAAGTGATTTGATTCCATCAAAGCTATTGAAGTGATTCTCGCTGTTGTGCAAGCCATACATGCCGTTCTGATGAGTTGGTTGACCTGTCAAAATTGCAGCACGACTAGGCGAGCATGAACTAACGGAAACGAATGCATTATTGAATAGAAGTGAATGTCGTGCAAGGTCGTCGATGTTGGGTGTTTGAACTATTTTATTTAGGTATGCACCGCTCTCGAATCCGGCATCGTCGGCTGGAATATTGAGGGAATTTTTGGTATTGTTATTAGGTATGGCTGAGGTTGATAAAATTATTGAATTTGAAAGGTTTGAAAAAGTTAGAATTTTTAAGGACATTAGTAGGGGATCATTCGGAAATTACGGGACCCTTAGTCAATGCCAAGAGCATATTCAAGGGGATGGCAGGTTTGAGGGTCCAGCTCCATTTTTGAAATTGGTCTTCAATGCGCTTGTGCATTTAGAGACCATAACTTTGGATTATCCCCTCCCTAGCCACCTTCTAACCATTCTTGGTTAGGTCCCAGACCCACAAAAATGTCAAAAAAATGTCAAAAATAAATAAAACACAAAAACAAATTAAATTAATTAATTAAATAATCATATTCCATTTTTATGACTGTTTTACAGCCTGCTGTTAATTAGCAATCGTGACTGAACTTTCAATTTTCAATTAAATTTTATAATTTTTTTCAATTAACAAAAAAGAATTTTTTTAATTTACCTAAAAGAAACAGCACATTTGGCTTATTCGGCTTGTCACATGAAATTGGTGTCAAGAGACTCAACAGAATCACGATTATTGGGAATGAGGCTTTGAATCTCATATTTTGCGGGTCAGAAAATTGATATTTTGATGATGTTGAAAAGTTTAATGAAATTTGAAGGAATTTTTGAGTTTTGGATTGTTCTTTATGCTTCAATATTGTTATAATTTGACTATACTTCAACTTCCACAGATTTTCACATAACTAAACAGCCTTAAAATCGACAAAAATTAATTAAAATCTGAAATTTCAATCCAATTTGTTCTTCACTTATTTACTTTTCAATTTCAACTCATTTTGTTGATCTGTTTACTCTCAATTCTGCTTTATTCATTCTTTCTCTTTTTTTGCTTCTTTTTGTTCCATTGCAGCACTGTAAGTGCTCTTCATGTATTTGGTTTTGGAGCATTTTATGAGATTTGGAGTTATTGACCCCAGCGTGGAAAAGAGGAGAGTAAACTAAGAGTAATGCTCATGAAATATGCTTTCTTACTTCGCTGGTCGTACAGATCAATTGCGATCCTTGACCGGGAGGTCAGGAGTTGCCTAAAGCTGTCTCTTTCACTAGCCAATTTTCGATACCAAGTTCACGCATATGCTTATGTAATATATTAATGTTATGCATTCCGGAAGTCCCCGTACAGGAAGATTTTCGAGAATTGGGACGGGACTTTCCCAGGACATCCTGATCCACAGATTCGGACGCAAGCTGTGGTAACAGGGGATACCATGTGAAGTTACATACTTGACATTTGGTCATCTAGGGAGACCTCAATTTAGACTCAATTCTTCACACTTCGGCTTCCCCAATACCCCAATTGTATCCCTCCTATCAAGCGTAAATTGATTCCTTAACATTTTTTCTTAGTTTAGTAGATAGCAGTTGATGTTGGGTAATTAGAATAGAGAGGGGTATGGTGGGTATTTTGGTGTCAATCCGTTGTTTTTCGATACTTTTGAATCAAGTCCATACCTTCGTCTTTTTAGATTTTGATCAAAATCAAACAAAAATGATTAAAATTGTCAAGATTCCCCAATAATCCTTCAAACTATCTTGATTGTAGCTCAATCTTATCAACATCAAATATCCAAGAAAAAAAGCTAATGTTATCTCAATTTGTTATCATAATTCAAGCATGTGCAAACACAAACATTAAATTCCACACCAAAATTCCATCACACAAAGCAGTGTGTACATCCAAAAAGTAAACAATAATAACAATTCGACTTCATGCTGTCAGTTGTCGACACTCACAAATAAATAGAACAAAAAAGTTTTCAAATATTTTAATGAAATTAAAAATTTAAAATTTTAGCCAAAAAATGACTGAATCAATTGAAGATTACCGGACATCCTGTAGATTTTGTCTACAAACAAAATTTAAAACAATTTTATTAACACAATTTCATATTTTAAGCTATAAAGAATTGACGGGTGATGAATTGGACGATGATGAGCAGCTACCGATGACAATTTGTCTCGTCTGTAATCGTGAAATGAGAAAATTTCAAGAATATCGAATGAATTTAGTTGAAAATCAAAGGAAACTTAAAGAACTGCTGAGAAAAGATGAAAATTTAATTGAAATTGATTCAATGGCTGAAATTGTTCCAGAAACATTCAATAATGATGATGATGTGCGGTCGTTGAGCACCGAGAGTACAATTAGTCAAAATGAGATTGAAATTCTTGACGACATCGACACATCAGCAGCTGAAAATAATTTAGAACTGCCAGAAAATCATCGAAATTTTCATCAAAATGATGTCAAAAAAAGTCACAAAAATGGACCCAAAATTGTCATTAAAACATCACGTAATAGTCAAATGATCTCAAATTCATTGGTAAAATCATCAAAAAAGAAAATTGTCATATATCCATCAACATCAAAGTCATCGAAACTTATAACGGAAATATTTAGACGTAGTCAAATGGAAAAGGCAAAGAGGCAATCTAGCGAATTTACTTAAAAGGAAGTAGCAAAGTATCAAAAAGTTAGAATTAAGGTAGTTCTTAATTGGCAGCTAAGTTAAGGTTTACTTGAACTTGAAGTTTATGGGAGTTTGGGAGGAGATTTTTGAGCCAATTTTAAGTCTGAAGTGAAATTTGAAGTCAACCAATCGATTCTCCAATTAGACACAAAATGTTACATTCGGAAATCATGTAATGCTTAGAAAGGAAGCAGACAGAGTAGGGTAGGTTTCATGAGATTCTCAAATTGATCATATTGATCCAAGAACATTGAGTCAACTTGTACATTTTATATATAAAACTTGAAATCAAGACGAGTTAAACAAATTGACTCAGAAACAATTAAGTTAAGTCCCGGGGTAAACGGAAGTATACTGCTTTTAGCAAATCTGTGAATTCTTTCAAAACCATACAAAAATAACTCTCAGTTTTTCTATTCGTTTACCCTGACTAAAGTCATGTTAAAGTCGGAATCTGTGGGGTACTTCCAGATATTTTTTGAAGTAGATGAGTGGGTTGACATACTTTTGGTTAGATCGCAAGAATTTAGGTGTAGTTTTAGGATTTTTAGCTAATTTTTGATTGATTTTTGATCATTTTGATTGGCTGGGTGGGTGAGGACTGAGGCTATTTTGAAGGGGATCATAAGAGGGGTTTGAGATTTTTTGTCTTAAAAACCCCCTAAAATAATGAAGAATTTGTTGTCCAAAAGGTTTGGGAAGGGAGTTTTTAGTTGAACCGGAATCATCACTTTCAAAGAGTTTTTACAGACTCTATTCAACTCCCCTGAAGGAGGTTCAGAACATAACTTAGCTACTAAACTTAAAATTCATTGTAACAAATTCCATAATTATTTAAATTCATTAAAATTTTTATTTAAAGATTTTTTCAGAATAAAATCAGAATAAATCATAACATAAACAGAAACAAAAACAAGAAATTATTAACAATTTTTTTCAGATAAATATAATTAAACATGTGGTGCATAGATAATTTTTAGTGCTTGATATAAATATAGACTTTGATTTTTTGGTTGCAATTTGAATTTTGAAATTTCCTTTTGTGAAGTTGAAATTAAAATTTGATGAAATTTATTGAAACTTAAACCTTCAGAATGGATGACTGTTGTGATTTGTATTGGAAATATTGTTGGAAATTGATATCGATGATGATGGTCAATTATTGGTAAAAAATGATTGATGATTGATGATGATTTGAAGTTTTATGCTGTCTATTCTTAGATTGTTGGTTTCTTTGGTAGTTTAAGCATCCAGTCGTAGAAATGCTGATGATTTGGAGTTTAATTTTGTAAATGCTTCAATTTTAGGTCCTTTTGTAGATTGAAGCTTGCATTCCACAGGAGTCACTCAATAGCTAACTCAATTAGAGTAGCTCCAAGTGACCCCTGCATTTCTTGCAGATTTTTCGATGTTCCATGACTTGCATCAGCCCTCAAACGCTTGTTGAAACGTCAAAATGATGGTGAATGATTAGTAAGTCTCGTTGTAATGTAAGCCTTGGTAAAGTTGAAATAGTTAGTTTTGAGCGACATTTATGAATCACTATTGATTTATCCTTCTATCGTCAGTAGAAACTGATTTGTGTATGAATACAAGAATTATTAGACATTCTGAAGCAAAACGATGTTGTCGTTAGGGCATCTTAAGCATATTGACATCAAAGATGGTATACTGACGACTGTTTTTGATCCTTTGATTTTCCTTATGTTAAAAGTTGATATTTGCTTCTTCTTGCCATTAGGAAATGAGGATTGAACTTTCAATTTTGTATTATTTCCAGATTTTCCAACTTTTCAGCTGATCTCCTGAAGGACTTTTTGCAATTATTATATCCAATAAAATTGAATATTCTTTAATTTGTAGTTAATGATCAGGTTTCTTAGATCCTTTAAATCCATTGGTTGACTTTTGGACAACTTAATTTTGAAAAGAACAAGATTATTTAGAATTTTGAGGAAATTTCGATTCTTTTTTGACTTAAAATGTCAAAAATGATTTTCTTTTGGATTTTTCGATGATTTCTAAACCTTAAAAAGTCAACGAGACTTCCAAAAATGTCAAAATTCAATTGCAACCTAATTGAAACATTGATTAAATATGATTAAAGAGATAAAAGGTTAAACAGCAAAAGTTAAATATGTTTAAAATTGAATAAAATGATGCAGCATGTGAATGACCCTATCAATAAGCAGATGAATCCATAGTTAGTTCCAATTGCCTTTATATCTATTTTATCAAAAACTCATACTCAGAAAGTTTTTAGAGACTAACATCATCAAAATGACTAGATTCAAATTAAGGCTATGGCATGTGCTATCAGAAGTGACCTCAAGGGGAGGAAGGGATGGGTGGGTAGATCCCCTCTTCCCCCATTGGTCAGAATTCTATGATTTTTTGAAAAATTTTCAATTTTCAACAAAATTTTAAAAGACCAAAAAGGTCTAAATCGACAACAAGTAAGCACAATGCCACCAAGCCTTAATATCAATCCACACCATTAACATCCGACGAAATAATTTAAAATTAACACATCTCCTTAATGATAGCCACAATCACATGCTGTTTACAATAATAAAGAAAAGTCAAATTTAGTCGTCAAAAAGATTGGAATTTAAGGCATGCATTCCAATATTTGCTTCACCGCTGCTTGATGTAAATGCTTGATCAGAACTTTCATCCGAATAACATTCAGCATCACCTTCTTCGATGGATATGACACCTTCGAGACTACTGTAGTCATCAAAATAGACAAACTCACATTCAGCAGGGCCACTTTCATCTGGATATACAAGATAATAATCGGAATCCATTATACTGGTTCCACTAGTGTATCTTTGAGATGGCGAGCTTGACGAATGTAAAGATGAGCCAGAAGAACTAGTAGATGATGATCCAATGGAACTCAAACTACTGGAACCAGATGAAGATTTTGAAGATGAACTCGTAGACAAAATATCTGAAGCAGATGACGAGCTAGAGCTGTAAGAGGTTGAAACCATCTCACTTGAAGAACTTGATTCAACAGAACTATGAGATTCTGATGGAGCAGATGAACTTGAGCTGTGAGATCCAGATGAAGCAGATGAACCAGAACTGAATGATCCAGATGGAGCAGATGAACTTGAGCTGTGAGATCCAGATGAAGCAGACGAACCAGAACTGAATGATCCAGATGGAGCAGATGAACCAGAACTGAATGATCCAGATGGAGCAGATGAACTTGAGCTGTGAGATCCAGATGAAGCAGACGAACCAGAACTGAATGATCCAGATGGAGCAGATGAACCAGAACTGAATGATCCTGATGGAGCAGATGAACTTGAGCTGTGAGATCCAGATGAAGCAGATGAACCAGAACTGAATGATCCAGATGGAGCAGATGAACTTGAGCTGTGAGATCCAGATGAAGCAGACGAACCAGAACTGAATGATCCAGATGGAGCAGATGAACCAGAACTGAATGATCCAGATGGAGCAGATGAACTTGAGCTGTGAGATCCTGATGGAGCTGAGGAACTTGAACTGAATGATCCAGATGGAGCAGATGAACCAGAACTGAATGATCCAGATGGAGCAGATGAACTTGAGCTGTGAGATCCAGATGAAGCAGACGAACCAGAACTGAATGATCCAGATGGAGCAGATGAACCAGAACTGAATGATCCAGATGGAGCAGATGAACCAGAACTGAATGATCCAGATGGAGCAGATGAACCAGAACTGAATGATCCAGATGGAGCAGATGAACCAGAAGAATAAGCACTTGATGAACTTGATGCAATTTCACTTGAGGAACTTGACTCTGTTGTGAATGATCCAGATGGAGCAGATGATCCAGATGGAGCTGATGATCCAGATGGAGCTGATGAACTTGAGCTGTATGATCCTGATGGAGCAGATGAACCAGAACTGAATGATCCAGATGGAGCAGATGAACTTGAGCTGTGAGATCCTGATGGAGCAGATGAACCAGAACTGAATGATCCAGATGGAGCAGATGAACCAGAACTGAATGATCCAGATGGAGCAGATGAACCAGAACTAAATGATCCAGATGGAGCAGATGAACTTGAGAATGCTGAGGAGATCGAGATCCAGATGAAGCAGATGATCCAGAACTGAATGATCCAGATGGAGCAGATGAACCAGAACTGAATGATCCAGATGGAGCAGATGAACTTGAGCTGTGAGATCCAGATGAAGCAGATGATCCAGAACTGAATGATCCAGATGGAGCAGATGAACCAGAACTGAATGATCCAGATGGAGCAGATGAACCAGATGGAGCAGATGATCCAGATGGAGCAGATGAACCAGATTGAGCTAATGAACTTGAGCTGTACGATCCTGATGGAGCAGATGATCCAGAACTGAAGGATCCAGATGGAGCTGAGGAACTTGAGCTGTGAGATCCAGATGAAGCAGATGATCCAGAACTGAATGATCCAGATGGAGAAGATGAACCAGAACTGAATGATCCAGATGGAGCAGATGAACCAGAATGGAGCTGAAACTAGAACTGAAGGATCCAGATGGAGCTGAGGAACTTGAGCTGTAAGATCCAGATGGAGCAGAAGAACCAGAACTGAATGATCCTGATGGAGCAGATGAACCAGAACTGAATGATCCAGATGGAGCAGATGAACCAGAACTGAATGATCCAGATGGAGCAGATGAACTTGAGCTGTGAGATCCAGATGAAGCAGATGATGAAGTCCAGATGGAGCAGATGATCCAGAACTGAATGATCCAGATGGAGCAGATGAACCAGAACTGAATGATCCAGATGGAGCAGATGAACTTGAGCTGTGAGATCCTGATGGAGCAGATGATCCAGATGGAGCTGATGAACTTGAGCTGTATGATCCTGATGGAGCAGATGATCCAGAACTGAAGGATCCAGATGGAGAAGATGAACCAGAACTGAATGATCCAGATGGAGCAGATGAACCAGAAGAATAAGCAGATGATCCAGAACCAGATGGAGCTGATGAACTTGAACTGTAAGATCCAGATGGAGCAGATGAACCAGAGCTGTAATGATCCTGATGGAGCAGATGATCCAGAACTCTGATGGAACTGAATGATCCAGATGGAGCAGATGATCCAGAACTGAAGGATCCAGATGGAGCTGATGAACTTGAGCTGTAAGATCCTGATGGAGCAGATGAACCAGAACTGAATGATCCAGATGGAGAAGATGAACCAGAACTGAATGATCCAGATGGAGCAGATGATCCAGAACTGAAGGATCCGGATGGAGCTGAGGAACTTGAGCTGTATGATCCAGATGGAGCAGATGATGCAGATGGAGCTGATGATCCAGATGGAGCTGATGAACTTGAGCTGTACGATCCTGATGGAGCAGATGATCCAGAACTGAAGGATCCAGATGGAGCAGATGAACCAGAACTAAATGATCCAGATGGAGCAGATGAACTTGAGCTGTGAGATCCAGATGAAGCAGATGATCCAGAACTGAATGATCCAGATGGAGCAGATGATCCAGAACTGAATGATCCAGATGGAGCAGATGAACCAGATTGAGCTAATGAACTTGAGCTGTACGATCCTGATGGAGCAGATGATCCAGAACTGAAGGATCCAGATGGAGCTGAGGAACTTGAGCTGTGAGATCCTGATGGAGCAGATGATCCAGAACTGAATGATCCAGATGGAGCAGATGAACCAGAACTAAATGATCCAGATGGAGCAGATGAACTTGAGCTGAACTTGATGGAGCAGATGAACCAGAACTGAGATCCTGATGGAGCAGATGAACCAGAACTGAATGATCCAGATGGAGCAGATGAACCAGAACTGAATGATCCAGATGGAGCAGATGAACCAGAAGATCCTGAATGATCCTGATGGAGCAGATGATCCAGATGGAGCTGATGAACTTGAGCTGTATGATCCTGATGGAGCAGATGATCCAGAACTGAAGGATCCAGATGGAGAAGATGAACCAGAACTGAATGATCCAGATGGAGCAGATGAACCAGAACTGAATGATCCAGATGGAGCAGATGATGAACTTGATCCAGATGGAGCTTGAGGAACTTGAATTTCTCTGACTCTGTGTGAATGATCCAGATGGAGCAGATGATCCAGATGGAGCTGATGATCCAGATGGAGCTGATGAACTTGAGCTGTAATGATCCTGATGGAGCAGATGAACCAGAACTGAATGATCCAGATGGAGCAGATGAACCAGAACTGAATGATCCAGATGGAGCAGATGAGCTGAGAACTGAATCCTGATGGATCCAGATGGAGCTGAATGATCCAGATGGAGCAGATGAGCTGAATGATCCAGATGGAGCAGATGATGCAGATGGAGCTGAATGATCCAGATGGAGCTGATGAACTTGAGCTGTATGGAGCAGATGATGCAGATGGAGCCGATCCTGATGGAGCAGATGATCCAGAACTGAAGGATCCAGATGGAGCTGAGGAACTTGAGCTGTATGATCCTGATGGAGCAGATGATCCAGATGGAGCTGATGAACTTGAGCTGTAAGATCCTGATGGAGCAGATGATCCAGATGGAGCCAGATGGAGCAGATGAACCAGAACTGAATGATCCAGATGGAGCTGATGAACTTGAGCTGTAAGATCCTGATGGAGCAGATGAACCAGAACTGAATGATCCAGATGGAGCTGAAGAACTTGAGCTGTAAGATCCTGATGGAGCAGATGAACCAGAACTGAATGATCCAGATGAAGCAGATGAACCAGAAGAATAAGCACTTGATGAACTTGATGCAATTTCACTTGAGGAACTTGATCCAGATGGAGCTGAGGAACTTGAGCTGAATGATCCAGATGGAGCAGATGATCCAGATGGAGCTGATGAACTTGAGCTGTAAGATCCTGATGGAGCAGATGATCCAGAACTGAAGGATCCGGATGGAGCTGATGAACTTGAGCTGTAAGATCCTGATGGAGCAGATGAACCAGAACTGAATGATCCAGATGGAGCAGATGAACCAGAACTGAATGATCCTGATGGAGCAGATGATCCAGATGAGCTGAACTGATGCATTTCACTTGATGATCCAGATGGAGCAGATGAACCAGAACTGAATGATCCAGATGGAGCCAGATGGAGCTGAGGAACTTGAGCTGTATGATCCTGATGGAGCAGATGTGAATGATCCAGATGGAGCAGATGAACCAGAACTGAATGATCCAGATGGAGCAGATGATGATGATCCAGATGGAGCTGAGGAACTTGAACTGTAAGATCCAGAACTGATGGAGCAGATGAACCAGAACTGAACCAGAACTAAATGAATGATCACTTGATGGAGCAATTTCACTTGATGAACTTGACTCTGTTGTGAGATGAGCCAGAAGAATAAGCACTTGATGAACTGTGATGAATTTCACTTGATGGAACTTGACTCTGAATGATCCAGATGGAGCAGATGATCCAGAACTGAAGGATCCGGATGGAGCTGAGGAACTTGAGCTGTATGATCCAGATGGAGCTGATGATCCAGATGGAGCTGATGAACTTGAGCTGTATGATCCTGATGGAGCAGATGAACCAGAACTGAATGATCCAGATGGAGCAGATGATCCAGAACTGAATGATCCAGATGGAGCTGAGGAACTTGAGCTGTATGATCCTGATGGAGCAGATGATCCAGATGGAGCTGATGATCCAGATGGAGCTGAGATGGAGCTGATGAACTTGAGCTGTAAGATCCTGATGGAGCAGATGAACCAGAACTGAATGATCCAGATGGAGCTGATGAACCAGATGGAGCTGTAATGATCCAGATGGAGCAGATGAACCAGAACTGAATGATCCAGATGGAGCAGATGAACCAGAACTGAATGATCCAGATGGAGCAGATGAAACTGAATGATCCAGAAGGAACTTGAACTGTAGATGAAGGATCCAGATGGAGCTGAGGAACTTGAGCTGTATGATCCTGATGGAGCAGATGATCCAGATGGAGCTGATGAACTTGAGCTGTAAGATCCTGATGGAGCAGATGAACCAGAACTGAATGATCCAGATGGAGCAGATGAACCAGAACCAGAAGAATAAGCACTTGATGAACTTGATGCAATTTCACTTGAGGAACTTGACTCTGTTGTGAATGATCCAGATGGAGCAGATGATCCAGATGGAGCTGATGATCCAGATGGAGCTGATGAACTTGAGCTGTAAGATCCTGATGGAGCAGATGAACCAGAACTGAATGATCCAGATGGAGCAGATGAACCAGAACTGAATGATCCAGATGGAGCAGATGATCCAGAACTATAAGCCAGAACTTGATGCAATTTCACTTGAGGATCTGATCCAGAGCAGATGAAGCTTGATGATCCAGATGAACCAGAACTGAATGATCCAGATGGAGCTGATGAACTTCCAGATGGAGCTGATGAACTTGAGCTGTACGATCCTGATGGAGCAGATGATCCAGAACTGAAGGATCCAGATGGAGCTGAGGAACTTGAGCTGTATGATCCTGATGGAGCAGATGATCCAGATGGAGCTGATGAACTTGAGCTGTAAGATCCTGATGGAGCAGATGAACCAGAACTGAATGATCCAGATGGAGCAGATGAACCAGAACTGAATGATCCAGATGGAGCTGAGGAACTTGAGCTGTAAGATCCTGATGGAGCAGATGAACCAGAACTGAATGATCCAGATGGAGCTGAGGAACTTGAGCTGTAAGATCCTGATGGAGCAGATGAACCAGAACTGAATGATCCAGATGGAGCAGATGAACCTGAAGAATAAGCACTTGATGAACTTGATGCAATTTCACTTGATGAACTTGACTCTGTTGTGAATGATCCAGATGGAGCAGATGATCCAGATGGAGCTGATGAACTTGAGCTGTAAGATCCTGATGGAGCAGATGAACCAGAACTGAATGATCCAGATGGAGCAGATGATCCAGAACTGAATGATCCAGATGGAGCTGAGGAACTTGAACTGTAAGATCCTGATGGAGCAGATGAACCAGAACTAAATGATTCTGATGGAGCAGATGAGCCAGAAGAATAAGCACTTGATGAACTTGATGCAATTTCACTTGATGAACTTGACTCTGTTGTGAATGATCCAGATGGAGCAGATGATCCAGATGGAGCTGATGATCCAGATGGAGCTGATGATCCAGATGGAGCTGATGATCCAGATGGAGCTGATGAACTTGAGCTGAATGATCCTGATGGAGCAGATGATCCAGATGGAGCTGATGATCCAGATGGAGCTGATGATCCAGATGGAGCTGAGGAACTTGAGCTGTAAGATCCTGATGGAGCAGATGATCCAGAACTGAAGGATCCAGATGGAGCTGAGGAACTTGAGCTGTATGATCCTGATGGAGCAGATGATCCAGATGGAGCTGATGATCCAGATGGAGCTGATGAACTTGAGCTGAATGATCCTGATGGAGCAGATGATCCAGATGGAGCTGATGATCCAGATGGAGCTGATGATCCAGATGGAGCTGATGAACTTGAGCTGTAAGATCCTGATGGAGCAGATGAACCAGAACTGAATGATCCAGATGGAGCAGATGATCCAGAACTGAATGATCCAGATGGAGCTGAGGAACTTGAACTGTAAGATCCTGATGGAGCAGATGAACCAGAACTGAATGATTCTGATGGAGCAGATGAGCCAGAAGAATAAGCACTTGATGAACTTGATGCAATTTCACTTGATGAACTTGACTCTGTTGTGAATGATCCAGATGGAACAGATGATCCAGATGGAGCTGATGATCCAGATGGAGCTGATGATCCAGATGGAGCTGATGATCCAGATGGAGCTGATGAACTTGAGCTGAATGATCCTGATGGAGCAGATGATCCAGATGGAGCTGATGATCCAGATGAGATGGAGCTGATGATCCAGATGGAGCTGATGAACTTGAGCTGTACGATCCTGATGGAGCAGATGATCCAGAACTGAAGGATCCAGATGGAGCTGAGGAACTTGAGCTGTATGATCCTGATGGAGCAGATGATCCAGATGGAGCTGATGATCCAGATGGAGCTGATGAACTTGAGCTGTGAGATCCAGATGAAGCAGATGAACCAGAACTGAATGATCCTGATGGAGCAGATGAGCCAGAAGAATAAGCACTTGATGAACTTGATGCAATTTCACTTGATGAACTTGACTCTGTTGTGAATGATCCAGATGGAGCAGATGATCCAGATGGAGCTGATGAACTTGAGCTGTATGATCCAGATGGAGCTGATGATCCAGAACTGAAGGATCCAGATGGAGCTGAGGAACTAGAGCTGTATGATCCTGATGGAGCAGATGATCCAGATGGAGCTGATGATCCAGATGGAGCTGATGAACTTGAGCTGTGAGATCCAGATGAAGCAGATGAACCAGAACTGAATGATCCAGATGGAGCTGAGGAACTAGAGCTGTATGATCCTGATGGAGCAGATGATCCAGATGGAGCTGATGATCCAGATGGAGCTGATGATCCAGATGGAGCTGATGATCCAGATGGAGCTGATGAACTTGAGCTGTAAGATCCTGATGGAGCAGATGATCCAGAACTGAAGGATCCAGATGGAGCTGAGGAACTTGAGCTGTATGATCCTGATGGAGCAGATGATCCAGATGGAGCTGATGATCCAGATGGAGCTGATGAACTTGAGCTGTGAGATCCAGATGAAGCAGATGAACCAGAACTGAATGATCCAGATGGAGCTGATGAACTTGAGCTGAATGATCCTGATGGAGCAGATGATCCAGATGGAGCTGATGATCCAGATGGAGCTGATGATCCAGATGGAGCTGATGATCCAGATGGAGCTGATGATCCAGATGGAGCTGATGAACTTGAGCTGTAAGATCCTGATGGAGCAGATGAACCAGAACTGAATGATCCAGATGGAGCAGATGATCCAGAACTGAAGGATCCAGATGTAGCTGAGGAACTAGAGCTGTATGATCCTGATGGAGCAGATGATCCAGATGGAGCTGATGATCCAGATGGAGCTGATGAACTTGAGCTGTGAGATCCAGATGAAGCAGATGAACCAGAACTGAATGATCCTGATGGAGCAGATGAGCCAGATGGAGCTGATGAACTTGAGCTGTATGATCCAGATGGAGCTGATGATCCAGAACTGAAGGATCCAGATGGAGCTGAGGAACTAGAGCTGTATGATCCTGATGGAGCAGATGATCCAGATGGAGCTGATGATCCAGAACTGAAGGATCCAGATGGAGCTGAGGAACTAGAGCTGTATGATCCTGATGGAGCAGATGATCCAGATGGAGCTGATGATCCAGATGGAGCTGATGAACTTGAGCTGAATGATCCTGATGGAGCAGATGATCCAGATGGAGCTGATGATCCAGATGGAGCTGATGAACTTGTGCTGTGAGATCCAGATGAAGCAGATGAACCAGAACTGAATGATCCTGATGGAGCAGATGAGCCAGAAGAATAAGCACTTGATGAACTTGATGCAATTTCACTTGATGAACTTGACTCTGTTGTGAATGATCCAGATGGAGCTGATGAACTTGAGCTGTATGATCCTGATGGAGCAGATGATCCAGAACTGAAGGATCCAGATGGAGCTGAGGAACTTGAGCTGTATGATCCTGATGGAGCAGATGATCCAGAACTGAAGGATCCAGATGGAGCTGATGAACTTGTGCTGTGAGATCCAGATGAAGCAGATGAACCAGAACTGAATGATCCTGATGGACCTGATGAGTCTGAGCTATGTGATTCTGATGGAGCAGAGGAACTTGAGCTGTAAGATCCTGATGGACCTGATGAGCCTGAACTATGAGAACTTGATTTTTCAGACGAGCTTGAGCTGTAAGATCCTGATGGACCTGATGAGCCTGAGCTATGTGATTCTGATGGAGCAGAGGAGCTTGTGCTGTAAGATCCTGATGGACCTGATGAGCCTGAGCTATGTGATTCTGATGGAGCAGAGGAGCTTGAGCTGTAAGATCCTGATGGACCTGATGAGCCTGAACTATGAGAACTTGATTTTTCAGACGAGCTTGAGCTGTAAGATCCTGATGGACCTGATGAGCCTGAGCTATGTGATTCTGATGGAGCAGAGGAGCTTGAGCTGTAAGATCCTGATGGAACGGATGAGCCTGAGCTATGTGATTCTGATGGAGCAGAGGAGCTTGAGCTGTAAGATCCTGATGGAACGGATGAGCCTGAGCTATGTGATTCTGATGGAGCAGAGGAGCTTGAGCTGTAAGATCCTGATGGACCTGATGAGCCTGAACTATGAGAACTTGATTTTTCAGACGAGCTTGAGCTGTAAGATCCTGATGGACCTGATGAGCCTGAACTATGTGATTCTGATGGAGCAGAGGAACTTGAGCTGTAAGATCCTGATGGACCTGATGAGCCTGAACTATGTGATTCTGATGGAGCAGAGGAGCTTGAGCTGTAAGATCCTGATGGACCTGATGAGCCTGAACTATGAGAACTTGATTTTTCAGACGAGCTTGAGCTGTAAGATCCAGATGGACCTGATGAGCCTGAACTATGTGATTCTGATGGAGCAGAGGAGCTTGAGCTGTAAGATCCTGATGGACCTGATGAGCCTGAACTATGAGAACTTGATTTTTCAGACGAGCTTGAGCTGTAAGATCCTGATGGACCTGATGAGCCTGAACTATGGGATTCTGATGGAGCAGAGGAGCTTGAGCTGTAAGATCCTGATGGACCTGATGAGCCTGAACTATGTGATTCTGATGGAGCAGAGGAGCTTGAGCTGTAAGATCCTGATGGACCTGATGAGCCTGAACTATGAGAACTTGATTTTTCAGACGAGCTTGAGCTGTAAGATCCTGATGGACCTGATGAGCCTGAACTATGTGATTCTGATGGAGCAGAGGAGCTTGAGCTGTAAGATCCTGATGGACCTGATGAGCCTGAACTATGAGAACTTGATTTTTCAGACGAGCTTGAGCTGTAAGATCCAGATGGACCTGATGAGCCTGAACTATGTGATTCTGATGGAGCAGAGGAGCTTGAGCTGTAAGATCCTGATGGACCTGATGAGCCTGAACTATGAGAACTTGATTTTTCAGACGAGCTTGAGCTGTAAGATCCTGATGGACCTGATGAGCCTGAACGGATGAGCTATGTGATTCTGATGGAGCAGAGGAGCTTGTGCTGTAAGATCCTGATGGACCTGATGAGCCTGAACTATGAGAACTTGATTTTTCAGACGAGCTTGAGCTGTAAGATCCTGATGGACCTGATGAGCCTGAACTATGTGATTCTGATGGAGCAGAGGAGCTTGAGCTGTAAGATCCTGATGGACCTGATGAGCCTGAACTATGAGAACTTGATTTTTCAGACGAGCTTGAGCTGTAAGATCCTGATGGAACGGATGAGCCTGAACTATGAGAACTTGATTTTTCAGACGAGCTTGAGCTGTAAGATCCTGATGGAACGGATGAGCCTGAGCTATGTGATTCTGATGGAGCAGAGGAGCTTGAGCTGTAAGATCCTGATGGACCTGATGAGCCTGAACTATGAGAACTTGATTTTTCAGACGAGCTTGAGCTGTAAGATCCTGATGGAACGGATGAGCCTGAGCTATGAGATTCTGATGGAGCAGAGGAGCTTGAGCTGTAAGATCCTGATGGACCTGATGAGCCTGAACTATGAGAACTTGATTTTTCAGACGAGCTTGAGCTGTAAGAACCTGATGGAACGGATGAGCCTAAGCTATGTGATTCTGATGGAGCAGAGGAGCTTGAGCTGTAAGATCCAGATGGACCTGATGAGCCTGAACTATGAGATTCTGATGGAGCAGAGGAGGTTGAGCTGTAAGATCCTGATGGAACGGATGAGCCTGAGCTATGAGATTCTGATGGAGCAGAGGAGGTTGAGCTGTAAGATCCTGATGGAACGGATGAGCCTGAGCTATGAGATTCTGATGGAGCAGAGGAGCTTGAGCTGTAAGATCCTGATGGACCTGATGAGCCTGAACTATGAGAACTTGATTTTTCAGACGAGCTTGAGCTGTAAGATCCTGATGGAACGGATGAGCCTGAGCTATGTGATTCTGATGGAGCAGAGGAGCTTGAGCTGTAAGATCCTGATGGAACGGATGAGCCTGAGCTATGTGATTCTGATGGAGCAGAGGAGCTTGAGCTGTAAGATCCTGATGGACCTGATGAGCCTGAACTATGAGAACTTGATTTTTCAGACGAGCTTGAGCTGTAAGATCCTGATGGAACGGATGAGCCTGAACTATGTGATTCTGATGGAGCAGAGGAGCTTGAGCTGTAAGATCCTGATGGACCTGATGAGCCTGAACTATGAGAACTTGATTTTTCAGACGAGCTTGAGCTGTAAGATCCTGATGGAACGGATGAGCCTGAGCTATGAGATTCTGATGGAGCAGAGGAGCTTGAGCTGTAAGATCCTGATGGACCTGATGAGCCTGAACTATGAGAACTTGATTTTTCAGACGAGCTTGAGCTGTAAGATCCTGATGGAACGGATGAGCCTGAGCTATGAGATTCTGATGGAGCAGAGGAGCTTGAGCTGTAAGATCCTGATGGACCTGATGAGCCTGAACTATGAGAACTTGATTTTTCAGACGAGCTTGAGCTGTAAGATCCTGATGGAACGGATGAGCCTGAGCTATGAGATTCTGATGGAGCAGAGGAGCTTGAGCTGTAAGATCCTGATGGAACGGATGAGCCTGAGCTATGTGATTCTGATGGAGCAGAGGAGCTTGAGCTGTAAGATCCTGATGGACCTGATGAGCCTGAACTATGAGAACTTGATTTTTCAGACGAGCTTGAGCTGTAAGATCCTGATGGAACGGATGAGCCTGAGCTATGAGATTCTGATGGAGCAGAGGAGCTTGAGCTGTAAGATCCTGATGGACCTGATGAGCCTGAACTATGAGAACTTGATTTTTCAGACGAGCTTGAGCTGTAAGATCCTGATGGAACGGATGAGCCTGAGCTATGAGATTCTGATGGAGCAGAGGAGCTTGAGCTGTAAGATCCTGATGGAACGGATGAGCCTGAGCTATGAGATTCTGATGGAGCAGAGGAACTTGAGCTGTAAGATCCTGATGGACCTGATGAGCCTGAACTATGAGAACTTGATTTTTCAGACGAGCTTGAGCTGTAAGATCCTGATGGAACGGATGAGCCTGAGCTATGAGATTCTGATGGAGCAGAGGAGCTTGAGCTGTAAGATCCTGATGGAACGGATGAGCCTGAGCTATGAGATTCTGATGGAGCAGAGGAGCTTGAGCTGTAAGATCCTGATGGAACGGATGAGCCTGAGCTATGAGATTCTGATGGAGCAGAGGAGCTTGAGCTGTAAGATCCTGATGGAACGGATGAGCCTGAGCTATGTGATTCTGATGGAGCAGAGGAGCTTGTGCTGTAAGATCCTGATGGACCTGATGAGCCTGAACTATGAGAACTTGATTTTTCAGACGAACTTGAGCTAAAGGATCCCGAAGGTGCTGATGTATGTTCGCTAGATGAACTTTGTTCGGTAGATGAACCACTAGAATATGCTGACGTTTCACTTGTTTGTTCAGAACTATGCGAACTTGTTGACATAGAAATTGAGCTTAGTGACAGAGTTTCTGATGACGATTCCAGTGTAGAAATTGGACTTGAACTAGAGCTACTTCTTCTACTGTATATAGCACGGCTTGGTTTTTTCACTCTTTTTCGTATTCTTTTCTTTGCTGCATCGACATCTGTAATGTCCAACAACAATACAGTCAGCAGACCCACCACAATTAAGTTTGATATCTTCATAGTCACTTCACTTCACTTCACTTCCTTTTTTCACTTTTTTCACCACTTATTAGACTTATCCTTTAAGGCCCTAAGGCTTACAATAATGTCCAATCATGAAGTTTGTGCCTCTTATATACCAAATTGTAGACACCATCCAAGGAAAGTCATCAGCATGAAAACTAATTATAAGCTCAAAAGGCTGTCGTGATCAGCTTGTCCTTAGTAAAAAAATTAGTTTTTTTTCCAATTGTTAAGCAGTAACAGATGGCTTGACTTTAACAAATTTAATTAACTTTTTAATGAGTAAATTGTTTGGTTAATGAATTTTTGTCCAATGAAAGTGGATCCTGTCCGATTTGTGTTGACTCAAATGTCATTTGACTTGAAATTGCATTTTTTTTAATTAAAAAATAAAAGGTTTTTGAACTGAGGTGAGCTTTTGTGGCCTTTTTCGGTGTCAAATGTGTCAAAAATGGTTTTGTTTTAGTGGAACTTGAAGAGCTGGGCTTTATCTAGAGGGTTAGGTGGAAGGAGAGTGGGAGGTGAAGGGTTGAGATGCTTCTTAGCTTGAAAATTGCCTGTTGCCCCATATACGTCCCATATAAGATCCATATAAGCCCGATATACAGCCCATGTACAGCCCATGTACAGCCCATTTAAACCCCATATACAACCCATTTGCAGCCCATATACATCCCATTTACGTCCCATATATGCTCATTATACTCATCTAATGCCAATCTCATCCCAAATTCATCTCCCCGTCTACAAATTACACAATTTCTCCCCATTTTCCCCCCCAATTTTTTGAACCTCCCCAAGATTTCCTTTGTTAATTGTGTTAAGGCTCTCAACCCCATTTTGAAAAATTTATTTACATCTTTATCGGAAGTTAAAAAAATCACATTCACTTTTAAGTCGTAAATTCCAGTAAAGTGACTTGTCACGAACTCATTTGTCAAATTAAATCATAAATTTTAATCTAATTTGTTTAAGATATTCGTGACATTGAGAGTAAAAGTTGTAGTAAATGCTGATTGGCTGTTAGGTGATTGGGAAATTGACCAATGGTTGATTAGGGAGTTTGGAATGTTCAGGATTAGAAGCTTGGGAAATTTTGATAGTGAATTATTGTGCTGATGCGTAGCCAACAGGGACATATTCAGACATTTTATGCAAGGGAATGGGGGTTGGGGTGATTCAAAATTCAGGGGGAGTTTGGGTTTTCTTTCGAAAATTTTTAGCGAATTGATGAATCTTGTCCAAAAAACGAGTAGAACTGACTCCAAAAAAGTCACCCTTCTCCTATATATATCCTCATAATGTCATTAATTTTCAATCTTACTTCCTAAGATATATTCTGTACAAATATTAAGCAATAGACGTCTAGAGCATATTCAGGAGGGTGTTAGGTGCCAAACCATCCTCTACTTTAATTGAGGGCCAAGCCTTACTCCCTGTTTAGTACAAATTCTTTGACTTGCTTGAGCTTTTTGATCCCAAAATGTTCAAACTTAATGACTCTCTCCCGTCCTCTCTCATTCCCAAAAATGCCTGTCTACAATTCATATATGTACACAAACATGAAATTTTGGAGCTTCTCAATTGACATTGACATTGATGACTTCATTAACACAATCACTCTCTGTTTACTTTATTTCTCATTTTAATCAATTAAATTCGCATTCTAAAAACTTCTTTCTCACTCTCAATAAAAATCCATAAAAACTCACTCAGTAAAATAATTTCAGTTCCAGTTTAGTTTCATCTTCTCATCGGTCAACACACAAGGCACTAAAAATGTGGTTTTGTGAAGGAGTTTGTGGATTTTTGACGAATATTTTGATATTTATTGTTGTGATTTTGGCACTGCATTATGTCTATTTGCTGTCAAATCGGAACTACTGGATTAATCGGGGAGTTTTCTCACCAAATGCAGGTGCATTATTTGGCAATTTGCCTGGACAAGTCAATGGCAAGCGACACATCATGTACGAGTTGGACGAGCTGTATAAAAAGTACAAAAACAGTCACGCTTATGTCGGAATTTTCAACTTTAGAAGTCCACGATTTTTAGTTTTGGATCCAGAAATTGCAAAAGATATTTTAGTAAAATATTTCAAGAATTTTCAAGGAACTGAACTTTATGGAAAAATAGACGAAAAGTCAGATTCACTATTCGGCAACCATATGTTCTTCCAGATCGGCGAGGAGTGGAAAAATACTCGACAGTCAATATCTCCAGCATTTTCAAATAATCGAGTAAATTATTGAATAAATCACTTAATAATTTTCGAGCATTTATACTGATAGACTCTCCCTTCTTCTTCTTCCCATTTTGATACAGATCAAGGCCACACATCCAATTTTAGAAAATGTTTATGCGAAAATGAAAGAATATATAATTAATGAGAGTTTAAAGAGGAAAAGTGATGGATTTGACGCTAAAGATGTAAGTATGGGTCAAAAAACAGGAGGGTATTCAGGGCAGGGTGAGGTATGGGCCCCCAATCTCCCAGTGCCCCTTCTTTTTCTCATTTACCCCTTCTCTGATCCTTGTCTCCATTATTCCACTCCTTGTCCGTCTTAGCCCCCTTGCTGTTCTTCCTGTGCCCCTTTCTTGTCCCATCTGTGCCCTCGATGTCTCCCTTGAGTCTATTCCGTTCTCCTGGGGCTCTTTCTGTCCACCTTTGCCCTTCTCTATCTCCCCACTCTCCTTGTGCACATTCTTGTCCCTCTGCACCTCCTTTCTGTCATTCTGAGCTTCTCCTTGTCTCCATGTGCCCCTCTCTGACTCCCTGTACTCCTCCCTGTCCCCTCATGTGCTCTAACGACTGCACTGTCCCACTTAACTCCTCCAACTTCAACTCAATTAATCATTCTTCATCAATTCTCAATTAATTCCAGATATCCGAACGCTTTACAATCGCAACTGTTTCCAGCAGCATCTACAATGTCGATCCAAAGACATTCGAAGGCGGTGAATCTGAAATCTTGAAAACAGCACAAGACTTCTTGACACCAACTAAGAAGACAATGATTCTTTTTGGACTATGGAGTGTCTATCCATTTTTGAGTAAATTTTTGAAATTTTCGTTTGCTAAGCCTGATGCTGCTAAGTTTTTCTATGACTTGATGGTGAGCTCGATGAGACAAAGGGAAGCAAGTGGTGTCAAGAATATGGATTATTTGGAATATTTGATTGATTTGAAGAATAAGAAGGAGATTGATGGTGAGTTGAGGAGGATTTAGGGGTCTGGAAGTCATGAGTGGGGAGAGGATTGGCTAAAGGCCACGGGGTCGGTGGAAAGGCACTGTTTAAGTACGTAGGCATCAAATAATCTCCACTATGCAATCCAGGATCCCAAATATCATTTCTAAGTGGAATTTTAATCCTAATTTTTACATTTTTAACAGATCAAGCAGTTGCATCACATGGAGCATCATTTTTAGCTGGTTTGTAGTACAATCCCCCTGATTGACCCCATCAGCATGACTAAGAACGTCCACACCCTTCCTGAATTAAATTAATTGATCCTTAATTACCCTGATCACGCCTCTAATTACGTCCCTGGCTTATATAATCCATCAAGCACACTCAAAATCAAAATTTCCCTAATTTTAGATGGATATGCAACGTCCAGCTCAACAATCGCAGCTGCACTATACGAATTAGCTAGGAACATGGCTATTCAGTCCAAATTACGTGACGAAATCAAGAGAACTATGCCAAATGATGAGGACTTTACGTATGACAACATAATGAGTTTAGATTACTTGGACCAGGTTTGGTATGGTAAGTATAGCCATTAGGTCATGGGTAGGATAGGGTCTGAATAAGCAGAAATCGTTTAATTGATCCAAAATCCGGTGCCAAGTCGGTGTGACTTTGGCATGGTGTCTAAATTTAGTCCGAATTCATCACCAAGTCACGGTTATGCCGAAATCGAACTGTAAAGGATAGCAAGACTTGCATTGATTAATATAATGTCTCTCTTTATCATCCCCTAGAAACCCTCCGTACCCTCAACCCAGCAACCCACTTAGCTCGTTATTGTGTCGAGCCAATTACCTTGGACATGCCAAAAGACAAGAAAGTATCATTCGTAGAAGGCGACATCATCTACATCCCCGTCAATTCCATCGCTAAAGACCCGGAATACTACGAAAATCCAGAAACTTTCAATCCTGATCGATTCTCACCTGAAAATGGTGGCATCAAGGCTTTTATGGAACGTGGTATCTTCTTTCCATTTGGTATGGGACCGAGGACATGTATTGGCAACCGGTTTGCATTAGCACAAGGAAAGTATTGCATTGCAGCACTGATTAGGGACTTTGAGATCACTTTGAATCCGAAAAGTATTGAAGGACAGGAAATTCATCCACAGGGAATCATTGCGACTATTCGTGATTGCTATTTGGATTTTAAGAAAGTTTGAGGAATTTTTTTGTAGCTTTTGATATCAATTGGTGGAATGTCTTTTAAAATAAAGCAATTGATGACTTTTTTGGCATCTGTCAAGCATCTGTTTTGATTCAATTACTTCATTCTCAATTTTTGAGAATTAAATTCACATTCAAAATAATTTGACCAATTTACTTCCAGTTCAGTTTCATCTTCTCATCGGTCAACACACAAGGCTTAAAAATGTGGTTCTGTGAAGCAATTTGTGGATTTTTGACGAATATTTTGTTATTTATTGTTGTGATTTTGGCACTGCATTATGTCTATTTGCTTTCAAATCGGAACTACTGGATCAATCGGGGAGTTTTCTCACCAAATGCAGGTTCATTGTTTGGAAATTTGCCTGGACAAGTCAATGGCAAGCGACACATCATGTACGAGTTGGACGAGCTGTATAAAAAGTACAAAAACAGTCACTCTTATGTCGGAATTTTCAACTTTAGAAGTCCAAGATTTTTAGTTTTGGATCCAGAAATTGCAAAAGATATTTTAGTGAAATATTTCAAGAATTTTCAAGGAACTGAATTTTATGGGAAAGTAGACGAAAAGTCAGATCCATTACTAGGCGGTCACATGTTCGTACACATTGGCGATAAGTGGAAAAATACTCGACAGTCAATATCTCCTGCATTTACAAATTTGCGTGTATGTCTAAATTAACTTAATTTCAATCAATTTAAATTTAGTAAAATATGTCTAAATTTAGAATAAATTGAATAGAAGTGAACCTTGATAATGAATATTTATTTTGATACAGATCAAGGCCACACATCCAATTTATGTAAATGTGTATGACAAAATGAAAAAATTTATCAAAAATGAGATTGCAAAGAAGAATTCGGGAGGATTGGATGCAAAAGATGTGAGTTTTATTGGGGATGGGGTAGCTCTGATGGGGAGCAGGGATGGAGGGTTTGACCCTTAAATCCATTCTTCTTCCTTAAATTTGCCCATTTTCCTTTATGTACAATTTTCAACTAATTATCCATAATTCCCACAATTCTCCCCCACAGCTTTCATCACGTTTCACCATATCCGTCGTCTCCAACAGCATCTACAACGTCGATCCAAGAGTGTTTGACGGCAGCGAGTCTGAAATTCTCTCCCGAGCTCAATCGTTCCTCACGCCAACAAAGAAATTCATGATTTTATCACTTTTATGGAGTTTATATCCATTCTTGAGTAAATATGTTAAAATGTCACTTACACAGCCTGGATCTGAGCAGTTCTTCTTCAATTTGATGATGAATTCGATGAAGCAGAGGGAAGCAAGTGGTGTTAAGAATTTGGACTATTTGGAGTATTTGATTGGATTGAAGAATAGGAAGGAAGTTGATGGTAAGGTTAAGGCTCTGCTGTCATTACTATGTACCCAATTAGGGGATCCTTACTGTCATTTTAGATATGAATTTTGATTTTTCCTTTCCAGACATGGGAATTGCATCGCATGGAGCTTCATTTTTGATTGGTAAGTTGAAGACTTACGGCTGATAAGACGATTATTGATCAGCTTTAGTGATCAATGGACTATGCTAGTATAAAGCATAATACAGCTTCCCACCCACTTCCCCACCATATATTTTGATATTCTTACATACCCAACTTATGTAATATCCAATAACTCTCTTAATATCATTCAAGATGGCTACGACACATCAAGTAATGCTATATCAGCAGCTTTGTATGAAATGGCACGAAACAAAAGGATTCAAACAAAGCTACGCGATGAAATAAGGTCGAAAATGCCAAAGGAAGAAGATTTTACTTACGACAATATTATGGCATTGGAGTATTTGGACATGGTTTGGCATGGTAAGTGTTAAGCTGGGTTTGAAGTTGATTCTCTCCTAATAAGGAAAGAGGCAGCTTTTAGGTGCCATGAAAGCATGCTCCTTGCCTGATATTGCTGATTTTATATGAATTTGTGTCTACATGACTCAACTTCCGCATCTGAAACCTGATATAAAGCTTAAATTCCAACTCAATTTTCCAGAAACCCTCCGACTCCACAATCCCGGCAGCTACATAGCCCGCCAATGCATCGAACCAATAACTCTTCACTTCCCAAAAGACAAAAAGGTCTTCTTTGATGTCGGCGATGTTGTCTACATTCCAAATCAGTCAATCTTCAAAGATCCTGAATATTTTGAAAATCCACTTACTTTCTATCCGGAAAGATTCGCACCAGAAAACGGCGGCGTTAAAGCTTTTATGGATCAAGGCATCTTCTTTCCATTTGGATTAGGTCCTAGAAACTGCATTGGAAATCGGTTTGCACTGGCACAAGGGAAGTTTGGAATTGCTGCATTGATTAAGGACTTTGAGGTTTCATTGAATCCGAGGACGGTTGTGGGACAGGGGATTCATCCACAGGCTATTATTGTTGGGGTTAATGACTGTTATTTGGATTTTAAGGAGGTTTAAGGGTTGGTTAAGGGTGAAGGGCAATATGAGCGTATTTAGGAGGGAGGGAGTTTGCGGATCGACTCTCCTTACTCCTCAAAGTAAGGAACTGACTTATTTGGACATAAAACTCAATAAAAAGCATTCCTTAAAATTCTAAAAAAGTCTCATTTATTTCCTATAATTTCCTCAAATTAATCTACATAACACAACACTCAGTAATCGTCTGCTGCTTCACTTCCTTCATCTCCTTTCCCGCCATACAATTCTTAACATTTTCAGCAACATCAGGAAACGCCAATGTTTGCATCTTCGAATGCACCAATGTTTCATTGATTTTCACCTCAAAGCTTCCTCGTCTGCCTGTTTTACACTCAACTTTTGCCTCGGGAATTGTTTTGTTGAGAAATTCTTTTAATTCATGACATTGACGCTTGAAATCGCAAACGGCACAATATTCTATGTTGACTGATACAGCAGGTGGTTGGGACATGATTTGGTGGATTTTGAGATTTTGTGACTAATATTTGGATTTACTTTTTGATAATTTTTTGTGATTTTTGGATTGAAATATTGAAGGTTTTTGGGTGTGTTTAGAAATTTTTGTTGGAAACATTGGGGAATGTTTATTGTTTTTGGAAAACATTGGAAACTTTTTAGAGGATATTGTAAGTTTTAGTGATCAGACTGAGTAAATGCAAGGATTTGGGGCAAGTCAGTGAGATCCAGAGCTGCACTACTGGAATTTACAGCACTTAGCCATTTGGACCATTCGATCCACTTGGCCACTTGCTCCACCCGGTCATTTGATTGACATGGAGTCTTTATTCTCTTGGTCCACATGATCCACTTGATTCACTTGGTCCAATAAGTCCACTTGGTCCACTTGGCTCCCTTAGTCCACTTGGCTCCCTTAGTCCACTTGGTCCATTTGGTCCACTTGGTTCAATTGGTCCACATGGTCCTCTTGGTCCACTATGATCAAGTACATCACCAGCAATACAACAAAACAACAGCCAATTTCAATTAATCTTCATTTAATATTTATTCTTTAATAATTTGTTAAAAATAGTTTACAATAAATGTTTAAAAGCTTCACTTTGTTGACCCGATCCTCAATCTACATCCCAATCATCTCCAATTTCCCTTTCTAATTTCCAGGCTTCACAAACTCATCACGAAATGCAATAGCCGTCAGTGCCTTTGAATGTCCCAAATATTCACGTTCAATATTTTTCGTCTCAATTTTCCATAATCTAGCAGTTCCATCACTGCTGGCTACAAACAAATATTTACTGTCATTACTAAATGCGACGTCCCACATCCAAAATTTGTCAATTTTAAGCTCCCGATAAAGTTTAAAGTCATCTTCACATTTGTATAGTCGAGCAGTTCCATCGCCACCTGTTGCGACCAGCAGTGATGAATCTGGTGAGAATTTGCACTTTAATCCATAACGTTGCTGTGACACGAACCTTAATCTGGCATTTGTTTTTGAACATCCAGTTCCATCGTGATATAAATCCCAAATAAATGTTGATCCTTTATTGTTAATTGCTGCCAAATACTTTCCATTTGGACTTATGTCTATACAATTTAAGGAACAATTTGATTCCGGCATTAGTTGCTCATTATGATCAGTTTTTATGTCCCAGATGTAAATGCCACCAACAATTGTGCTGATTGCAACTTCAACTTGATTTGGATGAAGACAAACGGATGTGACTGGATTGAGGCAGTCGAACATTCTTTTGCAGACGGGTTGGGGGCAATTGAGGTCCCAAATACGAACACGACTGTCCTCTGAGCCGGTGTACATGAAGCGATTGTCATCTTGAAATCCAACGGCTGTTACATTTTTGCTGACACCTTCAAAGTTGATGAGGGGATTTGTGCTGGCATTAAGGTCGTAGAGACGGATTGACTGGAAGCCGCCGGCTGCTAGGTAGCTTTTGATTGCTAGGCAATTGACCTGGAAATGGATTTTGGATGTTAGTTGGGTTTTTGAGGTGGAAAATTGGATAAATTATTGAAAATTGACATTTTTTCCCACATTTTTGGACCAAAAAGGCCAAGAACATAATAAACCCTTCCTGCACTAGGGATGCATCCCTGTCAGATCCCAAACCAAGACCTTAACTCCCTAAATCACTCAAAATTAAGTCAATTCTAAATTCTCACCTGGGAATCGGAATGCTGAAGAGTTTTCACGGTCGTTCCCGAGTATGGCGCCCAAATTTTGATTGTATGGTCATATCCAGCTGTTGCTAGAATTGGTTCGCCTTCACTTTGAACCATTCTTGATGACTAAAATCTTTAAAATTAATTTTTTCTTATTTTTATGAATTGTTTTGTTTACTTTTTGTGAATTGATGAAAAATGTGGTTTTTGGAACGCACTCTTTGAATGTTTTGGAGGTGATGAATGTTGAGGAATTAATGTTGGATGTTTTGATGATCGATTGGATGTTGAACCAATCGGTGGAGTCGATTAATGTTGAGTAAATTTGAATTTATGTTGAAAATTTTGATTAAAAAATTCAAATTTAATTCAAAAATGACCAACAATATTGAATCTTATAAGGCTGGTGATAAATCGAAGAATGCTCAAGAATTCAAAAATTCTGAAACTTTAAATCATCAAAAATTTCCGAATTTTCATCCATAAAGTTTCAAAACTCCTCAAACTAATTGTTTCTAAAATTTAAATCTGCACCCAAAATTGCACAAATTTCTAAACACATCCCCAAAATTTACATCAAATTGCAACATAAAGTCATAAAATTTCTATTCAAATTTCCACCTAAAAATCAAAAACTCCCACCAAAAATGTCTGAAGACCCAAAAGTATCAGTCAACATAGAATACTGCACAGTTTGTGGATTCAAGCGACACTGCCAGGAACTCAAAGATTTTCTCAATAATTTAATTCCCGAAGTCAAAGTTGAATGCAATATCGGAAGAAGAGGAAGTTTTGAAGTGAAAATTAATGAAACATTGGTGCATTCAAAGCTGAAAACATTCGCATTTCCCGACTATGATGATCTTGCTGAGAATGTGAGGAATTGTTTGGAGGGAAAGCAGATGAAGGTGCCGATTAAGCAACAGGAATTGATTGATATTGAAACGTTTTTGCTGTGTTTGGATTGATGGACTGCCCCTAAATAAATTCTTAAAGTAGTAGTAGCGTTAGAATTTTTTACAAAATGATTTTAGTAACAATAAAAAATTAAGAAAAATTAAAGATTCTCTAAGACTTGGCATAAATTACATTAAACATTGTAAAACATTGCAGAACATTGACAAGTATCAACAAAACATCAATATAATAGGGTAAAACATTGTCAAACATTGGAAAACATTAACAAAACATTGAGAAAACATTCAGAATTCCATAACATAAGCTCAAGCATCACTAAAACACTCCCAAAACATTCAACAAAAACATCAAAAAACATTCAACATCAAAACACTCCATCAAGTTTCCTAACCGTCAAAATATTTTCAAATCTCACCTTTAAAATAATTCTTCATAGTTTCTCAAAGGGATTCTCAACGGTCAACATCAAAAAAACTGTTTTGAGATTTAAAATTTTGTTAGGTAGCCGAAAAAATAAATTTCTTAAATATTTTAATTGAAAACTTTATTAATCTCAGTAAACATTAACAATTAATTAAAGTTAAAAGTATTTATAACCAATTTAAATTGAAACATCAAATGTTAAACAGCAATTGAGCAATAAAAAAATGGATATTAATCGATGGAAGTTCATTCTTTTTGAATGGGTAAGTTTTTTGAATAAAATTAAGGAAGAATGAGGGAATTTTTATGGAGAATTTGATAAATCTGATTAAAATTTAGCTTAGGATTAATTAAGGACTAAGACGATCAACCTTTTAAGCTACCGACCACTTAATTATCTATTTTGAGTTCAAATGATCAAATTTGCAGCTTTTAACTGAATTTGAAATATGAATTGAGGCTTGATCCTTAAAATTTCAAATTTATTTTATTAATTAATCAGCTTTTCTAGCCTTTCTAATTTTGAGTGACTTTAGACTCATTGCATCGTCACTAATTATGCATTTCAATGCATTGCTACCGTATACAATGTCTTTAAACGGATCGTGACTTTGAATAATACCGAAAGTCGTTATCCAGGGTTGGCAGATGGGTGTCAAGTTGTATATTTGAAGCAATTTTCCTTGATTATTTAGCTAGTTAGCTCGTAGATGCAGTCAAAACTCAACCAATACCATAATTCCTCAGATAATTCACATTTTACCTAATTTTTTACTAATTTTAGATAAGATCTACAGAACTAATTGAAGTCGCTGGATCTCTTGATCATATCGATCTGAATAAATTCTTTGAGAAATTCTCATACCGTATTTATCATGACAAAAGTCATCAGATTGGAAGTATTGGAGCGTTTTTGAAAGGTAAGCTTCTATAATAAGCAATTTTTGGTAATTTGTGGCTTTGTCCAATGTTAGTCGAGGACATAGACATCAAATAGCACAAGTATATCTGAAAATCTGGCTCCAGTCCGGTGTGACTGTGGCATATTGCCGAATTTAAGCAGAATCTGGCATCAATTCAAAGTCAATACGGCCTGGAGTCGGATTTTTGATCAATTAATTGATTTATGCTATTCATAATGGCCACCATGAGTACCAATGCATCTCATATGAAGCATTATGGCACCATTACAGCAACCAGTACCACGATTTCTTAACCACACCTTCCTAACACAGTTCTCAATTCAACTTTACTAATTCAATTCCATTTCAGCATACTTCCCATCATACGAGGTCCTCTACAGTGACACAAACAGTATTTCGCCAGCAGATCATGCCTACATCTTCTCAATCCTCCTCTATCATTCCTGCGTACAAAAGTCAAATGAATATTTCCAAAAATCCTGCCGCAATCTCGACCAAAAGCATCAAATATCAATTGCAAAATTCTTCAGCTTTATCAAAGCTTCAATTGATAAAGATAAAAATATAAAAATAACAAAAGAGTTCCTAAGGCAGGCAGTAAAGGAAGCATGTCCACTATCAGCATCACCGAATCTTAACTTCCTGTCACTTGGAAGTCCACTGAGGACACCAAAGGCTAAATCAACGCCAACATCAACTCCAAATAAGGAAGTATTTAATGAAAGAATGAGGGAATTAAAGATGGTTAAGGCACAGCTTGAGAATGAGAGGTATGAGAAGAATATGCTGGAGATTGAGATGAAGCAGAATCAGGATAAGGCTGAAGGACTTGGTAAGTGCTGATTTTTGGAGTTTTAGCTGAATTTGAGGTGGATTTGTGGGTTGTCTTGGGGATCTTGGGGTGTATAAGGAGGTCTAGGGGGTCTAGGAAGTTATCCAGAGGGGTTATCCAGGGGGTGGGTTGGAGTCATGGATGGAAAAGTTCCAGAATGATCCCAAATCGCTCTTATTAGCCAAAATTCAACAATTTTCGAGTCAGTCTGACTCTAGCGTGTATTTGCTTTCGACAACATGGTATGACCCCTGCCCAACCCCACCACCTCCTCTACTATCCCCTTTACATAAACCAATATAAATTCTAACAATTTTTTCCTATATTTTCCAGCCCAAAAGTGCAAAGTCCTCACAAATGAGGTCCAAACCCTCAAAACCGAGCTCCTAATTGAACGTGAAAGTGAAAATTTCTCACCAAATCGTAAGCAACGCGAGACTCAAATCCGTTCCAAAATGGAAAAGGAGATTAACTCCAGAGAGGACAAGATCTCAGACCTTAAATTCGAGATTGACAACCTGATGTCATCAAATGAAAAGTATCAGAATAAAATATCAGTCATGGATGCGGAAATGAATAATTTGAGGAAGAAAATTGACAGTTTAAATGACGTGATTGAGGATATGGAGATGAAAATGGAGTTGAAAAATGAGAAAATTCATGAATTGGAAGAGACAAATCGGGAATTGATGGAAATTATCAATGAAAGTAAAGGAATATCCAATAAGGATGAAAGTTTGGACTTTTCTTACTACGCGACTCATACAATGGGACTGAATACATCTGAAGGTGGCGAAAGCATTGCCAAAGGATTCATTGACCTCCAGCTTAAGGAAAAGGAAGTTGAGACCCAAGCATTGACTGAGAAAATCAGCAATTTAGAGATGAAAATTGAGGAAAATTTCCAAAAAATTCACAAACTTCAAACTGAAAAGCAGGAAAAAATGAAGGAAATTGACTTTTTGAACGAAGACCTCCGTGCCCTTCAGGTCAAGAACTTCGAGATCCAGGCACAATTTGAAACTGAAAGGCAAACATCCACAAAATATTCAGCCGAAAACACAAAACTCCGCAACGGAATTGAAAATTCCCAAAAAATTATTGAAAATCTCCAAAAAGACATCAAAAGGATCTTTGAGGAGGCTGAGAAGGGCAAGTTGGAAGTAAAAGCAGCTTGTGAGGCACAAAAGGAATCAAGTGACTTGTTGAAGCTTGAAAAAGTTCGCTGCGAGGAGCTGGAAAGTAAAATTTCCGACTTATTGAAGGAAGTGACTGAAAAAGACATGAAAATTTCAGAGATGGGATGTGAAATTTTCATGAAAAATTCGGATGTTTTGGACAGGGATGCAGTGATATCCAAAAAAGATGAAGAACTGGCTGAAAAGGATGCAAAGTTGTCCGAAAAGGACGAAAAATTGTCCGAAAAAGACGCAAAATTGTCAAAACTCGAAGAAATCTACAAAAAGTCCCTCGAGTCCATCAAGTCACTAAGCGAAGACAAACTGATGCTGGAAACAACCCACAAAGTTGACTTAATGAAGATCAAGGAGAAGCAGTCCAAGGAAATTGAGCAGATTATCGCTTCAAAGGACAAAATCCTTGAATCCATGGAAGAGAGCCTTAACAGGAAGATCAAGGAGACGGAGCTGCTGCATAAGACATTGGAGGAAAGTCTGCAATCAAAGCTGAACAGATCAAATCGTCAGATTGAGGAGCTCAAAAAGAACATCCAGGAAAATCAGGAAAAAATTGAGGAATTGGAAAATTTGGTCGTGAAAATTGAGAAGGAAAAGTCAAGCTTGATGAGCGATTTGAAGGAAAAAGAGGACGAACTTGAATTTATCGAGGCTGAAAATGATGGAAAATTCAAGGAAATGACGGAGAAAAATTTGAATTTGCAGGAAGAAATCAGTAAAATGAATGAGAAAGTTCAGGAAGTTCTAACGGAACTGAAGCTTAAAGATGATAAAATCGTGACTTTGTGCAACGAAAAATGTGCCTTAAATGTTGAACTTAATAGTATTAATCAGCAGAATCATCAAAATATGCAGCAAATGTCCAGACTTGAGGAGAAGCTGAAGGAACTTCAAGATGAACTGACAACTGTGAATGGATTGAAGATCTCAGCAGATCTAGAGCTCCACAATGAGAAATCAAAGTGTGAGGAATTTGCGTCGGAAAATGGAAAATTGAAAAATCAAATTGCAGCCTTGAATGAGAAAATTGAGGAAAATATTTCAGCAATCAGCAAATTGAGTGAAAAATTGACCGAAAATGATGAAATTTGCACACAGCATCGCCTAAAAATCATGGAATGTAAAGTGCTGATCAAAGAAAATGAGGAAAAATTAGTGAAAAGTGAAGCAATGTTGAAGTTATGTGAGGAAAAATTGAAGGAAAATGAGAAAATGTTGAGCAACAGTGAAGAAAATGTAAAAAATGTTCAGGAAAAATTGGTGAAAAGTGAAGAAAAAGTCAGCGAGCTTTCAGCGAATTTGAATAAAAATCATGAAAAATTAAGCATAACTGAGCAAGCCTTGAAGGAAAATGAGGAAAATCTCAGAAAATGTGAAGACAATTTAAAGGAAAAAGATGCAATTTTGGAGCAAAAAGATCAAATTTTGGCAGAAAATGATGAAAAACTGAAGAAATTCGAAGATGATCTCAAGGACATCCAACAAAAACTCGTCGAATCTGAGGAAAAATTGTCAGAAAGTGAATCTAAGTTGGCAGAGTGTCGACAACAATTAGGAGAATTTGAGGAAAAATTGGCAGATTCTGAGAAAAAACTGACAAATTCTGAAGAAAAATTGTCAACTTCTGAGGAAAAACTGGCAATTTCGAAGGAAAAACTGACAAAATCCGAGGAAAAACTGGCCGAATCTGAGGAAAAGCTAACAAAATCTGAAGAAAAGTTATCAGAAGCCCTTGAAACCCTCTCAAAAACCCAAGACACCCTCACCACAACCCAGCAATCCCTCTCATCCCTCCAACAAGCCTACACCGAATCCACAGACAAGCTCAACTCCGAAATCCAAAACCTAACCTCATCTCTTGCCACCAGAGAATCAGAATACCAAAATCTATCCTCAAAATACAACTCAGAGGTCTCACATCTATCAAATGTCATCTCACAAAAGGAACTAACGATTGAGAACATTGAATTCGAAAAGTCATTCCTGGAGGAGTCAAAAGACAGTCTCGTCCGGCAAAAGGCAATCTGCGATAATGAAATTCAGGAGCTTAAAGCTCAGGTGTCCTCAAAATACAAGAAAATTGCTGAATATGAAGCTGAAATTGAGGATTTAAAGAGGAAAATTGAGAATTTAGAGAAAATTAATGAAAATATCAAGACACAATACAAAGAAATCAAGGAACAGAATGAAAAACAGAAGGTGGAGATTGAGAAGCTGCTGAGAAACAAGCATGAGAATGAGACAATGATAGATGCACTGAATGTCAATGTTGATGACCTGCGAGATCAGACAACTAAGATTGAGGAGAAAATGAGGAAGAATGCTGAGGAATTCAAGGTCAAGAATCAGGAATTGAGTCAAGAAAATGAGAAATTAGCTCAGCAGGTTGAAGGGTTAACTAAGGAGATTGAGGGACATAAGCAGGAAATTGAGAAGTCCGCTAAGGAAGTTGAAGACGCAAACCTCAAAATAGAAGAATTAACAAAGACAATTGAGGAATCAAACCAGAAATTGCAGGAATTAGGGCAGAAACTGGAAGAATCAAACCTAAAATTGGAAGAATCCAACCAGAAACTGGAAGAATCAACCCAAAAGTTGCTAGAATCAACCCAAAAACTCCAAGAATCAACCCAAAATTCCGAACATTCCTCAGAAAAGCTCAAAGACTTAACCGCAAATCTTCAAAATTCCAACCAGCAAATCCACAACCTCAGCCAAACAATCGCCGACCTTGATGAAAAAATCGTCAATTTAAGGAACAATTTATCCCACAAAGACACCCAAATCATGGAAAATGAAGACAAAATCAGCCAACTGTCAACAGAACTCAAGCAAACCACAGAAGCACTTGGTGATGCCAAGTCATCCTTAGAAGAACTTCAGACAAGATTCAACACATTGAAGGAAAGTTCGACATCTTTAAAGGATGAAAATGATGAATTGAACAGCAAAATTGAAAGCTTGACCAACGAGAGTAATCAAGAGAAATCGGAACTGCTGGAAAAAGTTCAAAAATTAGTCACCGACTTAGATACTCAAAAGTCAGCAAATGACGACCTCATCCAACAAAATTCAACCCTTAAGGAGCAGAAAGAAGCAGCCACACAAGGCATGATGAAGGTTAAAGGTGAAGTTGCTGTGCTGATTGAGAAAATTAATGAAATTTCCAAGAATGTTAAGGTTTGGCAGACAGAAAATGACGTCATGAATGAGGAACTGAGCAAGGCTGTCATGACTGCATGCGAGAAGATCAAGGAATCGGATGTGATGAAGATGAAGTTGGTGGAAAATGAGGAACAGTTGAGTGCATTTAAGGGTAAATTGGAGGAGACTGAGGTTAAGTTGGGAGATGCTGAGGTAAAGCTGCAGGAACTGGACCTTAAATTGCAAGAATCAGTTGAAAAATTGGAGGAATCTGAACAGAAATTGGAGGAATCGGAGGGAAAACTGCAAGAATCCAATCAAAAGTTGGAAGAAACTGAACATAAGCTCCAAGAATCCAATCAAAAGCTCCAAGAGTCAGTCCAAAAACTGAAGGATTCCGAAAGTCAAGTCACAAATTTCAACGAAAATCTCACAAAATCTGAGAAAGAAACCAAAAATCTTCTTCAAAGTTTAGCAAAAGCTGAGGAAAATGTGACAAATTTGGAAGCAAAATTAAGCGAATCAGCTAAAGATGTCAAAGAAACCAGCGAGAAATTGAGAAGATCTGAGCAAGATCTGAAGGAACTTGAGGAGAAGTCAGTGAATTTGGAGACGGAATTGGCAAATTCTAAGGAAAAGTCGTCAAAATTGGAGGAAGCCATCTCAAAAGTGGAAGGAAAATCCTCAAAATTGAAGGAAGAAGCCTCAAAGCTAAAGGAAGAAATCTCAAAATTAGAGGAACAGACATCAAGATTGGAGGAAGAAAAGGCAAAATTGGAAGTAATGTCATTAAATCTACAACAACAATTAGTCCAAAAAACATCAGAACTTGAAGATAAATCAGCAGACTTCGACAAGCTTACCCAAGAAAATGACCAAATTAAATCGGAAAAGTCATCCTTAGAATCCAAATTAGCTGATTTAGAGCAACAAACATCAAGCCTCGAGTCACAACTCCTAAAATCCACCGAAGAAGTCAACAACCTTCAACAACAAATCACAAACATCCAACAAGAATTAGACACAGCCACTCAAAATCTCACAAAATCAGAAGAAGTCAATGCTGAACTCACCAAAAAGAACTCCGAACTAATCGAACATTCATCAAAAGTTGAGAACGACCTCAAGCAAAAAATGGCACAAAATTCAGACATGTCGAATGACATGAAGGCATTCAACGAGGATATGGAACTGAAACTCAATCAAAAAGAGGATTTGATTAAGGAATTAAATGCTAAGATTCAAGAATTTGAGGAATTAATGGCTGAAAATCAATTAATATTGACAAAAAAGATTGCTGAGCTTGAGTCTCAAAAGGATGAGCTGTCTGAAAAGAAGTCTGAAGTAAGAAACCTTAATAAGCAACTTCAGGTCTATGACATCCAGTCCAGTGTGCTGAAGAATAAGGTTAAAGATCTGGAAGCTTCTTTAGATGGGTCCAGTCAGGAGGTATCTAGACTAAAGTCTAATATTGAGGATCTGTCAGCAGAAAAGGCAGTGATGGGTCAACAATTAGCTGAATTATCATCAAAATTGGAGGAACAGACATCAAAGAATGCAGAACTTGTTGGGCTTAATGACAATCTTAAGGCTCAGATATCCGAAATGTCAGATGAGTCGTCAAAGATGTCAGCACAGAACACTGAATTTTTATCTAAGATTTCTGACCTAATTCAGCAAAATACGGAACTTTCTGCTCAAAAATCGGAACTTCTTACCCAAAACTCAAAACATTCCATCCAAATTTCCGAACTATCTGTCAAAAATTCAGAACTGTCAGCTCAAATTTTGGAACTTTCCACCCAAAATGCAGCACTAACCACAACAAACTCAGAACAAGCCACTCACATTACATTCCTATCACAAGATCTGTCCGACAAAAACCTCAAACTTGCTGAAAAATCATCACAGCTTCTCGAAAAGTCAACTCAACTTATGGCAACATCAGTTCAACTTCAAGACAAAGAAACAAAAATCT
Source organism: Chironomus tepperi (assembly GCF_022539635.2). NCBI lineage: Eukaryota > Metazoa > Arthropoda > Insecta > Diptera > Chironomidae > Chironomus > Chironomus tepperi. Next base: position 1,917,742 of record NW_027226180.1, on the reverse strand, counting down.
TGGAAATGGTGCAACAAATTGAGGAACTGAAAGTCACGTACAACGGTCAAATCCAATCCCTAGAAATCCAACTTGAAGCCAACAAAGACAAAAATGCATCAGAAAACACAAAGATTCAAGAATTACTTAAGAAAATCAAGGAACATGCAGCACTAGAAGAACGTCTTAAGGAACTCGAAGCCCTTCATGCACGCGAGAAAATCTTCAATGACAAAATGAACGAGGATCAAAAGATACTAGCCGCAAAATTGATGAAAGCCAGAAAGGACCTCGAAGATGGTCAAAAGATGTGGAATGAAGAGAAGGAAAAGATTCAGCAAGGCATGCAGGAAGAGAAACAAAAGTTCGAGGAAGGACGTAAAGAGGTTCGATTGGAGATGGAAGGAAAGTTGGAGAAGATGAAGGAGAAAATGGTGAGCGATGATGAAACTAATGAAAGTGGAACTACTGAAAGTGGGGGTAGTTGTAGTCTGTCTTAGGAGTGGGGCAGGGTAAGGGGTTTTAAGGGTGGGTGGGGAAGGGAAGGGTGTTGGGGAAGAACGGGAAGGGGAAGTTGTTAGGGGTCAATGTTTCTAGGTATACACCTGCGTTTAATGCATAATCGGGGTTTATCATAGGGTAGACATTAGGGTGTACCTCAGGATATACCTTTGAGTTTGTCTTAGGATATACCTTAGAGTGTACCCTAGGGTGTATCTTAGATTGAACCATAGGGAGTACCTTAGGGAGTACTTTAGGGTGTACCTTAGGATATGCTCAAAGGTAGATGCAGGCGTATACCAAGAAATCGACCTCCTCTTCCCCAAAGGGCTTTACCATAAACTAATACATAATATCACTTACTTACATACTTTCACTTACTTTCTCAAAATTTCTCAATCATTTAAACAGAAATCCCTCTATGCTGAAGAAATGACCAAAAAGACTCAAAAGAATGAAGAACGTGTTCAAGAGCTCCGAACAGAAAATCAGTTCCTCAAACGTAAAACCGATGAACATGAAGCACAAATTGACAGATTAACAAAACAAATCCTAACCTTCAAAGACCTTAAATCAAAATATGACGAAGCAATGCGTGAAAATGAATTTATGAAATCAAAGCTAAGATTTATGGAGAAAAATGGCGGTATGTCAATGAGCGGAAGTATTGGAATGTCACGAATGCCATCGACGACAACACGAATTAACATGGCTGGAACTCAAATGGAAGATGAAGCTGGTGAAGAGTTTAATAATACATATTTGAAGGACTTGAAATTTGGAAGTGACTTTTCACTTGACAAACAGGTTAATGATGTCTGTTCGGCATCTGTCATGCAGCAGAGGAACTCAATGTATCCACAACATATGAGGGACTCATATGCGGTCATTAATCTTGACAGGAATGTTGGTGAGGAGGAAATGAAGGTAAGAATTGATTAGATTTGATGTAGTTTGAATGGGATGGACGTGCGGTGGGTTGATTTGATAGGAGATTCATGCTGCATCGGGCTTGATAGTGATCGGACAATAGATTGTCATTTGATCAATTTTCCGGGGTGTGGGACTGATATTCCTGGTGTTGGTACGGTACAGGTGTATCCATACCATATCATGTCCCTATCTGAGCAATCCATCCCTAATTTACCTCAATTCCAATATTAACCACATTTTTTTTCCCATCCCAACAGTTTGGTGGCGTAAACCTCGACGACAGCGACGCCCTCCTTCTCCAAAACCAACAAAGAAAGAAGCAAAGCACATCATACAAGCGTCCCGGACCACCAACACCATCAAAGAATGCAGGACGACTGTCAATCGGTGGAACAAGTGATGTTCAGTACTCGAACATCCTCAAAGAAACAGGAAATATTGACATTGGTGGTAAGAAGCAGACACCGGGTCGTGTGATGGCATTTTTGTCGCATTTCTCAAAGAATAAGGATGAGGTGAGTTATGACTGAATTAATTAGAGTAGTTAGGTAGTGTAGAGGATGTCAAATGTCAGAATTTGAATAGTAAAATTATTTTTGTATTTTTTCCTCTCCCAAAAACCCCAAATTACCCCAAAAACCACAAAATCCTCAGAAAAACTCAAAAAAGCTCCAAAAGCACCTAAAGAGTCAAAATATTGCATGGATAATTGACGGTGAATCTGGCCATGATGACAGTTTGAGTGGCTATCAGTTCACAAAGGAACTAAATCGAATGGAAAGACGAAATGACGTCAGAGACAACAATAGACAGCTTAGCCTGGAAGATACAGATGTGGATGAAGATGGTCCATGGACGGAAGAGGCAAACAGCAGTGAGGAAAGGAAAAAGGAAGCAAAAGCTTTTTCACAGTTGAATGATTCGATCAAGCAGAGAAGATTTCATGAGGAATTGTTGAAAAAGCAGCAGAAAGTGAGGATTAATAGGTTCTCATTGAATAGACGGAAGTCAAAGGATGGAATTTAAAATGGAAAATTAAGCAATAAAATTATTTTAAATTTTATAATTTCAATATTATAGTACTGAATTATAATCTATAGATTGTAGTTAAATAATTGAATGGTAATTAGTTTATTCATTATTTTTTTGATTTAATGTTTTTAAAATAATTAAAAAATTTGAAAAAAAAAAAAATTGAAAAATTTGAAAAAAAACGTAAAAATTTGAAAATAAAATTAAAAATTTGAAAAATTTGAAAAATTTGAAAAAATTTAAAAATTTTGAAAATTTTAAAAATTTGAAAAAAAAACAAAAATTTAAAATTGAATTTTAAATTTTTTTTAGTTTTGATTAGTTTTATTCATTAAAATTATTATTTTAATTTTTTAATATTTTTATTTTTACAAAATTTAAAAAAAAATTACTTTTATTAAAAATCAAACTTAATTAAATTTTTTTTAATTTTGTTTCATTACAGAACTCTCCTGGAAAAGCCCGAAGATTGTCATTATTGAGAAATAAAAAATAAGTTTTAAAACAATTTCATCAAAATGAAAAAAAAAAATTGTCATTTTTGGTCTCATTTTTAAATTAATTTCACATTTGCTCTCTAGCATTTGTATTTGTTAAGTTAAATTTATATTATTATTTTTATTAAATTTATATTATATGTGGGTCTGGTCTCATTTTAATTAATATTTTTTATTAAACATTATTATCTTGCCGAAAAAAAAATAAAATTTAAATTAATTTACAATTTGAATGAAAAATTTTAAAGTATTTTTATTTTTAAAATTTTTGAAATTAAATCTAAAAAATTAAATTTATAAAAAAAAATTATTTTAAAATTTCAATTTATTTAATTTAAATTATTTAAATTTTTTTATTAAATTTAATTTTTCAATAATAGATAAAATTTTTACAAAATTTAAATTTTTAAAAATTCAATTTAAGATAAAATATTGAATTTTTAGATTTTTAAAAAATTTAATTTTTTACAGAAAAAATTGAAAAACTTCAATTTTTTTTAATTTTCAGATTATTTTATTTTCAGAATAAATACATATAAATTAGATAAAAATAGATAATATAATTTCAAATTTTCTTACACAATATTACAAATATAGTTATTAACTTTAATCATCATAGCTTCTTATCAACTAAACAGCAGCAAAAAAAAATTATTTTTAAAAAAATCACGTTCAACTTATCTTAAATCTAATTCCACTTAGCAGTCATTATCATGGACACTTTTATAAGCCGCACGTCCCCAAATGTATATAAATGTTTTTAATTACATTAAATTAAGTAATGCGATAATCAGCAATATGAGAGCTAAATATGACGCAGACACGTTGTCGAGAGCTTCCTACATCTTATCGGCATAACAGGAATCGTCGCTTACGCTTCTTTTCACTTTCTGTGGACACCATTGAGGTGATTGACTGAGCTGAGGTCACTTTTTTAGGTCCTGTCTTGCGATCCTCCTGAATAATGATAAAATGTGGATTTATAGGTTAGTAATGACATTGAGGTTATCTGAATTTTGAGGTTAGGGTCAGAATTTTGAGGTTAGAATCTGAATTTTGAGGTTAGGATCTGAATTTTGAGGTTAGAATCTGAAATTTGAGGTTAGAATCTGAATTTTGAGGTTAGAATCTAGATTTTGAGGTTAGAATTGGAAATTCAAGGTTAGAATCTGTATTTTGAGGTTAGAATTTGAAGGTTAGAATCCAAAACTCAAGGTTATAATCCACATTTTGAGGTTAAAAATCCCAAAATTCCCATCCAAACTCACCTCAACAATCTCTCCAATCTTCAATGTCTTCAACTCCTTAAATGCGTCACGTGAATGGCATGCATCATCAAAATCTCTCGTACAATCACGTCCAGCAAATTCAACAATCATACTTCCACCTCCTGGATGCATATCAACGTAATTTGTACAGTCATAAACTGCATATTTATAAATAATCCAAATGGGATTTCCATTTTTGCCATTTCCCTGCTCACGGACTTCCTTTAATGTATAATATTTAGTGGCTGTTGTGATTGTCATTGCTGTGTCGATTTGTAGAATGTGAAATGAATACTGAATGCTCTATCATTGTTAGCAGCCACTTATATACTCAATTAAAATCGATGATAAAATTGTACGTGAGATTAATTGTTAGACTATAAAGTAAGTCGCGTCAAAGCAACAAGCTAGACTTTTACTTTTTGTTACTTTTTCAAACCAATCGTGGCTGAACTTGTTATCAGCTTCTGTCTGGTGGGAAAATTCTGAACTTGTTTGTTATTATTTGGATTTTTAATTGTCATCGTATGTACGTGATTATTGGATGGGATGATTATTGGGATTGCACGTTTTGATTGTTGTATGTGACTTGATTTTGGATTTATTGACTGATTATAGATAAGGTTGATGATCTGCGTGGGGTAACGTGTGTGATTGATTAGTCACTTTACTCATGCCTGTAACCTGTAACCTGTAGGCTTTTAAAGCAGATTTATATAGATCAATTTAAATGCATTATTATTTGAGGATTTAAAGCAGTAAATTTTTGAATGATTAAAACTTTTTGTAATAAATTCAAGGAATCATTTAACTTTATTAAAACAAACATTTAAAAATGATATTACAATCACGTCCATGTGCATTATAGTTTATAGTAATCTACATACAACATCCATTGCATATAAATAATTGAGGCTGTAGGTTGATAATTACTTTTGCTCTCATCACAGTACACATACTGTTATATAGAAGTGTAGGAAGACAATGCTTGGTTAAGTGAGTGACACAGGCTTTAGAGGCAACCCCTGACTTCCCATATTGATCAATCAGGGTAGTCAAATCAACATAAGAGCAAGTAAATTGAAGAATATTGTCCGAAAAAGGGAATTCACCCTTTTCTTCTCCTGAATACGTCCTTGAGCGGCAAAAGGGGGTTCGACCGTCAAAACACCCATGAAGACACTCTTGTTAATCAATCTCGAATAGTACAAGATGGTCAATCAATCAATCCTAAATTCAGCAAAAGACCGACATGAATCCTACCAAACAGGGGCAAGAATTCAAAAGAGGAGAAGAAGCATGGTTTGGTTGTCTTGAACCCCCTTTTGGGACAATATTCTTCAATTGACTTTAATATTCATTTTAATTATTAGAAAAACATTTAACCTTGAACTCCCAGAAAATCACATGGCGTAGAAATGGGCGAAAATCTGGATCCAGGTCACTGCAATATTGACCTCAGTTTAGAGCTGCAATTGACCTAAGATCAGTGCAACATAGATCCCAAATCAGAGTGAAAGGAGAAAATTGACCTAGACCCCGACTTATACCCATTTCTACTTCATATGCTGTAAAGGTTCCCTCTCACCCTCTCACATCCCAATTAAGCTTGCTCTATGCATTGAGTCTTCACATCCTTGATGACTTGCTCAACTACCTCTGTTGAATTTCTAGCACTTCTATTAATGCAACGATTTGTTTCTAAGAAAAGTCCTCTTAATTTGCTTAAATTATCAAATATGCTCGGTTCAATGGAAATGATCTCATTGGAATCAAGCTCAACCCATTCTAAGTCAGGATTAAAATCAAAAAGACCTTTTTCGAGAACTTTAATTGAATTTTTATACAAAAGAAGTTCAACTAATTTTGGAAAATGTCTTAAATCATCTTGATGGACTTCCTTTAACCCACTGCGAGTAATTTGGAAAAATTTTAAATTATTAAAATATGTTTGCAGCCCAGTCGGGAAGTAATTTATAGTTTGGGACACAATTTTAAAGCCATTAACAGAATCACTTGATCTTGATGGATTAAAATGTTCACCGTGGATGGATGTTTCTGCTGCATGCTCTAGAGATGTTATCTTTGGATCCTTGGAAACATAGCAGGAATATACTCGGTCTTCGATATTGAAGTCAAGAAGGTAATATTCACATTCAATTGCTGTCGATGTTGATAGATCCAAATGAAGTGCAGCAATGCAGATCAGCAATCTAAAAAATGAGGGAATTGATTGAAATTTATTTGATTTTTTTAGAAAATTACTGTTGGATGGATAGAGGAGAAGAGAGGGGGTCGGTTTGGGTAATTTTATGAAAACCTCCTACAAAATTGAAGAATTGATGAAACTCCTAAATTGATCATATTCAGGAAGGAGCAGGTAGGTTGACCCCTCCAACATTACCCTTTAAATACACCCCTACCCCTAATTAAGTACATACATTGCTATCTAATGTCGGACACACGCACGAACAATCATTAAAGTTATAACTTTTAAAGTAATTTACACGTGTGCCTCAACATTGACTGCTGATAATGAATGTGAATGTGAATCAAAGTCTAAATTAATTCCAATGAATATGAAGAAACCCCACAATTTTATATAGATTTTTATGGCTGACTTACATGAGAATTTTGGTCATTATTGATGATCTCTTTCACTTTTTTACAGTTTTTGCAGCTTTTATTATCAATAAATTTGAAGAATGTTCACAATTTTAACCTTCTCTTGTAGGATATATAGGCACAAGGTCACCAAATTGATAACAAATTCACCACAATATTTCCTTTTGAAGTCCAGTTGAGTCAACAGCCGATCACAAAATGAGCAAAGAAAAACAACAAATTTGACTAAATGAACTGCGCGATTAATGAGAGAAATTCAACAAATGTGCGGCTTAATTAAGATTCTAAGCAGCTTCTTCTTGCTGTTCTCTCAATATTTGAATAACAAACAATCACACAAAGCAAATGAACTCAATTTTGATAACTGATGACATTGAAGTTATTTTTAAATAATTCCTAAGAATTGTTTTGTCAACAAATCTGACGTAAACGTATACCATTGAGTGTTTTGGAAGCAAACTGTCGATAGAGACAATGTTCCGCAAGCTCTTATTAAGGAATGCTTGGGACATTCAGTATGTTCAAGGACTCCCCTAAAAATACTATTAATAAAGATAAAATTGAAGAAAAACAGCAACAAAATTGACATCGAAAATAATGGCATCAAACACTAGTCTGAGGTCCAATGCAAACATTCCTTTTTGACTGAATTTGATTGTCTGATGAAGATTCTGTAGCAAAAATGCTTCATTGAAGTCAGTGAATGTCTCTTGAGTAACTGGGTTGTGGATCATTGATGAAATTAGTCTCTTTATCTAGAAAGTAAGAAAGAATTGTCAGACAGATGATTTTGGGAAGGAGCTTTGGGGGATTTTTTAGGAATTGAGTAACGGTTAGTTAAGGAGGGAATGAGGAAGAGCTCAAAAAGGTCACGTTACGTATCGGGTGCCTATGATACATAGGACGTCATAGGAGCTTGATCACTCGATTATGCACCAAGCGAAGCTTGATAGAGCTTGATCCCTATTTGAGGCAAAATCGTCAAGCGGACAGAGCCAGTTTCAGAAGCTGACTTAGAGAGGCCATGGATCACCTTTGATTTAAGTAACTATGAATATATCCGCATTGGGTTTCTACTTACAATCTTACTAATTCGATGACAATAAAAGCACAAGATCCAAAAATTTGCTTGTGGCATAATACATGATGCAAAGTACAGCACACTAAACATATCATGCAGTACACTTTGAGCAACAACATATCCAAAAAATATTATTGTAATCATGATATGTAAAGTCATCATTATTAATGGAATTGTGAATCTTTTTTCCAAGAATTTCGTTAATTTCCATACAATTGAGTAGAAATGAGGTAGGGTGTGGAGGGTATGATCATGTCTTCTTATGTCATTTATGTTGTCCGTCACTTTTTTCAGTCTATGTTGCAGAATTGAGACATAAAAGATGAACTTGATCATATTTAACAGACTCATTGTGTTGATAAAGCTGGCTGATCTGTAATGACTGTTGAACTTTTCGGTCAATGTGTAATTTATGACTGCCAAGAATCCACCAAGTGCCATCCATGTGACAAAAATCAGAATCATCTCAGCCAAGTGATGCCAATTTTCTACTTGATAATTCAAATCTATGTCCATAAACCGCACAATAAAGTCATCAAGTTGATCCAATAAATTCCAAAATTTTACTTCCGTTTTTCGGTGAATAATTGAGTAAATTATGTCAGTTAATCCACGTAGATGTAGGCTGATTATCAAAAATATGGCAACATAGTCTGTACGGATGTCAAATCCACCGTCAAATACGAACATTTTAAACATTTTAAAAGTCACATACACAAAGTAGATTAAGTATGCAGACAGAGCAACAAATGGCCAATATTTGAGGAATTTTAGGAACTTATTATGAGGTTCCTTGAAACTTTCGAGGACGAGTCCGGAAAACTTTAGAAAATTCACAACAAATGTGAGTTTTTCTTTGATTTTCTGCATTTTTTTAGGTCTTGATTAAGATACTTTTGGCTTTTGGGGATGTTATGTGTAGTATGAAGCTTGAATTCAAATAGAAACAGGAATTGATTAATTTATTGAGTGACATTTCAAAGTAAGTGTCAATTTGTAAAATCAAACAGTAAATTTGAAGCCATTAACACTCAATAATGTCCAATAATCATGGGTCATTTAAGCTTTATTGTTTTTAGTAAGAATATTAGATGAATATGAAGCTTAGTAAACATAAAATTGAATAAAAGTGAAGGCAATGTTTGCTGAAAATGCTGCAACAGTCACCATTAATTCAACATTGAATTCAATCATGTCCTTTGGACTAAATTTGATTTTTTGATGAAAAATTTGTAGGAAGTGGTCTTCGTTGAAGCTTATAGGATCCGTGCAATTGTTGGTTATCGTCACTATAAACTGCTTTTTCTGTAAAGATTGACAAATTGACTTAAGTTTGCTTGAATGTCAGGAACGTCAAGTACTTGATGAAGCCTGAGTGGACACATGTCCGTTAGAACTAAATGATAGCTTGCCATCAACTAGCTATGACCTATGTCCATTCGGACTCCCAAGAACAATCAACCAAACTCACAATTCCACTAATCCTCTGACAATAGAAGCAAATTATCCAAATTGTAACTTGTGGCATCACAATCGACGCTACGTTATATCCAGTGAATGTTTCTGCCGCTATCTCTTGTGCCAATACAAATCCAAAGTACGTCGACATAGTTAGGACATGAAGTGTCATAAAAGTGATTGGAATTGAAAATCTTTGACTTAAAATTTTTGACAATTTCCATATAATCGACTGAATGTGAGCCACAACATAAAGCTTGTAAGGTTCATGCTTGATTTTATGAAAATTCTGATTAATGCAATTCAGCCTGTTGTAAAGTAGGCAAACATAAAATGTGTATTTTGTAATGTTAAGGTGGTTCATAATAGCAAGCAATGCTGTTGGCTGATTACGGAATCTGTCATCGGGTGTGAAATTAAAGAATGATACAGCGATTCCAAAACCAATGTTAAGGAATGTATTCAGCAGCATGATGACGAAAAGTTGACAATTTTCCTTCCTGTAATTCATGTTAATGCCCAAAAATCGTGTTATGTAGTCATCAAGATGATCTAGTAAGGTCCAGAACTTCACTTCCATTTTGTATCGCAATATTGTGTAGATTAAGTCAATAAATGCACGACAGTGAATCGTCACCATCAGAATTATGCCTGTATACTCGTCACGAAGGGTTAATTGACAGTCAAAAAATAGTAATCCACACAGTTTGAGTATCAATCCTATGACGAAAATTGTGTAAGTTATTAGAACAAAAAATGGCCAGAATTTGAGGAATTTTAAATATTTTCGTCTTGGTTCCTTAAAATTCTCAAGGAGCAATCCATAAAATTTAAAAAAATTCACACAAAATGATAATTTTTCAGTCAAGTTTTGCATTTTGAACCAAATTCTATTCTCGGTACTGGCTGTGTAGCTTAAATATGAAAAATAAAAGCCTTTATTGACATTTTTAATTAAACATTCCATCTACTCAGTCATCAGACTGTCAATTATACAAAATGATTACTTTAGTAGACATAAAACTGAATGAAAATGAATGTAAAATTAATTGAAAATATTCCAATTGTCATAACTAGCTCATAGTTGAAATCAAATATGTCTTTTGGGCTAAATTTGATTTTTTGATGGATGATTTGTAGGAAAAGTCCTTCGTTAAAGTCTTTGTTGACTGTGGTTAGGGTTTCTGTTGTCTTTATGATGAATTTTGTTGTCTGGAAATAGGAAAGGAATTGAAATTAATGACTTTATTTAGTTTGGATCATAGCTAAGAGCTCAAAGCTCAGCTCTTAGCTCAGCTCTTAGCTCAGCTCTTAGCTCAGCTCTTAGCTCAGCTCTTAGCTCAGCTCTTAGCTCAGCTCTTAGCTCAGCTCTTAGCTCAGCTCTTAGCTCAGCTCTTAGCTCAGCTCTTAGCTCAGCTCTTAGCTCAGCTCTTAGCTCAGCTCTTAGCTCAGCTAACCTAATCCTATGACAGTCAAAGCTCTAGCTCAGCTCTTAGCAGAGTATGAAAGTTGTTGGTTGCGATTCTGAGTGCAAAATAGAATCCAAAAAACAGAGTCATCATTAAGATGTGCAAAATCAGCTCTTAGCTCAGCTCTTAGCTCAGCTCTTAGCTCAGCTCTTAGCTCAGCTCTTAGCTCAGCTCTTAGCTCAGCTCTTAGCTCAGCTCTTAGCTCAGCTCTTAGCTTAACTCACAGCTCAGCTCAGCTAACATCATACCTGAACTCACAGCATTAATACTCACATCCAACCTAATCCTATGACAGTCAAAGCTCGTGAACCAAACAGTAACTTGTGGTGCTATGATTGAAAATATAAGCAGAGTATGAAAGTTGTTGGTTGCGATTCTGAGTGCAAAATAGAATCCAAAAAACAGAGTCATCATTAAAATATGCAAAATCATGAATATCAATGGAATTGTGAATCTCTTGTCTAAGACTTTCGACATCTTCCACATGATCGAATACACGTGAGGTAATGTATGAAGTCTGTCATCATGATCCTTGATTCTATCCATATTGTCAGTCACAATCTTCATCCTATTGTGTATGATTGAGACATAAAGGACATACTTCATCATGTTCAGTTGATTCATTAATATATGCAAGGTTGCAGCATCATAATGATGTGATAAATCATCTGTGGCTGAGAAACTGATCAGTGCCAAGAAGATACCAAGACTAATGCACAAGATAAGAATAACAAAAATCCTCGTCAAGTAATAAGCATTCTCCTTCTGATGAATCGAGCATTTCAACATCACCATTTGACAATCTTACAATAAAGTCCAAGAAATCAACTCTGAATTTTCCAATAAAGTTAATCCAAAATGACCATTATCAAATGCTCCTTTAGTTCTGCGACATCAATTATATTGTTTTCAATCAAAACACATAAAACTGAATAAACATTAAATAAGATGATGCAGCAAATGAGAACGCATCAACAATCATCTCATAATTGAATGTAAAGCACTTCTTTGCATATTAGTTGTTGATGATTGAAGCAGATCGTAAGCCTTCTACAGTCGACTATTTGTGTAGTGAAGTTTAGTCAGTTTTAGAGTGAATTTCTGGAAGCTGAACTAAATGGAAATTTAGATGTTTGAGATCAATTTTTGAAGGCTGTATTGGTTTTAGACAAGATTAAGATGGCGACAATGGGCTAGGGAAAGGCATTCAACCTTACCTCAGACAGTGATAGCAAATTTGATAACAATAATAAGTGGCATAAACAGAGTGACAATATGAATCAATCCAAAATTTCCAGCAGATGTTTCAATTGCAAAGCTGAATCCAAAGAACATGATGACAATATTGATGTTTAAAATTGTGTGAAACATTGAAATTAATTTTCCTAACCAATTTCCATAAAATGAAGTAAATGCGCGGCAATGTGTAAAGTTGGTAGTCAAAATTTTGAATTTTATCGAGATTTTCACTGTTGTGGATAATTGAGACATAAATGATGAATTTATTTGTAATGAGCTGCTTGACCAGGACGGAATGTAAAGCACGTGCATAATACTCATTTGGTGATGTTGTGTATTTGACGATATTTATCATGATTGTTGGTGGGAAGTGAAGAAAAGTGTCGGAAATGATTCGTGCTAAAAGTGTCGATTTTCATGCTGATAATCAATTTAATGCTCAAAAATCGCCTATAAAGTCATCAAGTTGATCGAGTAACGTCCAAAACTTCTCATCAACTTTTCGTTATAAAAAGTGCATATCAAGCAAATCATAGCTGTTGTACTAATGTCAAACTTGGCTATCAATTCAGCATAAGTATCCTTGAATCTAAGGTTCGGTGCAAACATTAAATGATTCATGAATGACCAGCTTAATAGAATAAGGAACAAATGCAACAAATACATTCCATAAGACCAAAATGTTGTCAATTTCAATAATTTTGAAGCTTTTGGTTAGGAATTCCTAAATCAAGTCCAATAAGCTTAAAAAAATTCACAGGATATGACAGAACTTGCTTAACTTTTAACATTTTGTTGAATAATGTTTGTTTTAGTTTTGTTAATCAAAGTAATTACTTTAAAGTGTTATATGGGGATGATTACTTATTCCGTAACATTTTGTTCCATATTCCCCTATAATAGAATCCCATCAGATAAATTCTCAAATCTCAATCTCAAGCCTATTTCTAACTCCTAAAGGGGGTTACGTAACATGTGAACGGTCCCTATGAAGCATAAACAAATTAAAATTGCATTACAAATATAATTGTTCAAATGAAAGTAATTGTAATAATTAGTAGAGAAGTATGCAGAGTTGTTGCCAACCAGTTTCTACAAGACAGGTTCACACATTGCCAATTTTATTTCTAATCATACTGAATAAATTATAATTTTTGACTCTAAATTGATGTTTTATTCCATTTTAGTTTCGTCAAACGCGTTGATCAGTTCGCATTAATTTAAGCTAGTCTGAGTTGTAAAATCGGTTACAAAATTCAAAAACTTACAAAAAAGTTGCAGAAAATCGTGAAAAATTCATCATTTTTACTTAAAAATGTTCAAAAATTCCATAATCTGCCTAATATTTCTACTAAAATCATCAAACGTCTTGTCAGACACAATTCAATGTCAATACTCTGATCAAGGTTACAAGATATACGACACATCACTCGAAGATTATAAACGTCTAACTGGTTATGGATGTAACATCATCAACATATCACCGGCAGGCCTTGAGCATCAAATTGAAATACAAGGAAAGCACTTAAAAAGCAATAATGACAATGACGTCACATTTGTGGCATTTTTTGTTGATGAAACTTACATAAATTTGGAAAAATTTGGATCGCAGTTTTGTGAAAAGTTTAAGAATCTTCAGGTCGTGCAGATTGTTCGTGGACAAATCAGGGAAGTTCAATTGGATTCACTCAAAAATTGCAAAAATTTGAAGTATTTGGACTTTTCGGAGAATGAAATTCGTGAAGTTTCTGAGGATTTACTGACTGGAAATACAAAATTGACGCAACTTTCCATGCAGGACAATAAATTGAAGCTCATACCTGAAAATTGGCTGATCAATCAGAAGGACCTTGAAGAATTGTGGCTCGGAAGTAATAAGTTGAAGAATTTACCGACAAACTTCCTAAAATCAGCCACAAAATTGAAATATTTGGACCTAGAAAGCAATGAATTTGAAACTTTAAGTCCAAAAATGCTTGAAAATCTTCAAAAATTGGAAATTTTGAATTTTGGATCCAATAAAATATCAGAAATTCCACAAAATGCCTTCAATTCCTTAACAAACCTCAAATCCCTAAGCCTAAATGACAACAAACTACATTCAATCAGTCCAGGCTGGTTTTCTAACCTGAAAAATTTAGAATCCTTAGACTTAAGTGACAATATGATTGATAAGATCCACAAAGACGACTTCGAGCCACTCACAAAACTAGAGTCGCTTTATATCAATGGAAATGGAATCAAATCAATTGACTCTAACCTATTTGAAAATCTACATAACCTCAAATATTTAGGATTGGCTGAAAATGAAATTTCAGAACTTCCAGCTGGAGTTTTTGCATATTTAGTTAATTTGGAGGAACTTGATCTTCACGACAATCAACTGACAGTCATTCATGCTGATTCGTTTGGACATTTGAAGAATTTGTATAAGTTGACGTTGCAGGTAAGATGGAAGGTGGAGGTGAAGAAAGGGGGGGTGCTGGGTGTGTGGTGAATTTGGTGAATATTTGAGGGGTCGATCACTTATTACGTTCGGTTTTTAGCAGTTTGTAACAGCCTAAACATGGAAATTGCATGGAAATTTTGTGCTGAGGGGAGAAGGGAAGGGAGGGGGGAGGGGCGTGGTCTAGAAATTCGTTATTTTGCCTAACGTAATAAGTGAACGGCCCTATAGCTGTCTTTCAATTTTAATGAGTAATATTACTTTGCAGGACAATCAAATTGAGTCATTCGATAAGCGTATCATCGACAATACAGCTATCTATGAGATTGATATGAGGAATAATGAGTGCAGCAATGAATATGTCCAGAAACGAAACAGAATTGGTACGAAATTGTCATCATGTTTTGAGAATTATGAGCCTATAGCTGATGATAAGTTCTTAGGTGATATTTTTTAAAATAATTTTATTTAACTTTTTTACATAATTTTTTTAATAAAAATTCTTCAATTTCATCAAAGAATTCTACAAATTTTAATTTACTGAGCCATAAAATAGTCCACAAACTTTTATACAATAACATATTTGTAGTAGTCAGGTTTATAAAGCCACTAAAGTCATCCACAGGTCAGTCCACCAGTGTCATAAATAAAATATTAAGTAATAATCTCGTTCCAACAGAAATAGCTGATGTTTAATCAAGACTCGTAACGGAGTCGTTCATAGTGGGGTCGAATGAAGCTTGTGGGTACGTGAAGGCTGAACTCGAGGGCAACAAGAACGGCAAACTCTGATGATAACAGCTCCTTGCGGTTTATTCGGAAGATGTTCTCGATTTTCTGGGGAAAAATTGAAATTTTTAGGTTAGAATTTGGATTTTGAGGTTAGAATCTGAATTTTGAGGTTGGAATTTGGATTTTGAGGTTAGAATCTGAATTTCAAGGTTAGAATCTGAATTTTGAGGTTAGAATTTGGATTTTGAGGTTGGAATTTGAATTTTCAGGTTAGAATCTGGAATTTGAGGTTAGATCTTGGATCAAACTTATGAACTTACCTCGATCAATCCTTTCAGCACGTCACCCTTCACATCATTCAGCTTAGCACTCAGCAGCAAGCATGCACCAGCACACAACTTCCTATTAATCTTATTTATCAATCCAGCCAAAATAAGCTTCTCAAAATAGACATATGCCTGAGCAACAGTCAGCAAGTCAATTCTAGGATCAAGCTTGTTTATCCGTCTCATATCTCTCTTTATGGACCTCAGCTTACTCAGTGTCAACTGAATATGTGGATATTTTTCCCTAAATTTATCATTCAATTCCTTCTTCAGGTCAGCTTGTCGGACATAGTCAATGACACTGGTTAAATAGCTTGTAAATGTCAGGAGCGTACGATGTCGTCCAGCTGACAGTTCCGGATCGTCCAGAAGGTCAGCTGAGTATGGTTCATCCTCAACTTCATCATTATGGCTGATATAGCGAATCATTCCATGATTTCTAAGTACTAACGTGTCTAAATGGTCGTGATGGTGACGCTGGAATGGAAAATTATCAAAATTTGAGCTAAATCAGTGCTGCACAACCTGTGTGCTTCGGCACACTTGTCATGGCATGCCACCAGATGTGTTCTAGATCCAACTTACCGGAACCTTTGATCCACTCCCACTATTCGGTTTCGATGGCACTAAAAGATGTCCATATGATACTTCAGCTTGTCCGTCGAGTCGTCTCTCAATGCCTAATAAATTAAATGGATCAAATGGTTGATTTTCAGCTGTACTAGACATTGGTCGAGATGTTGACGTTTGACGTCGTCTCGCGCCACTTCCGCGCACATCTAATTTAACATTACTTCTAGTTATTGCACTTGATGTCCTCTTACGGAATGGTATTATTGAAAATATATGCAGTGGCTTTTGATGAGTCGTTATAATGCAGCGTGTTTCTTCAATTGTAAGGCAGTGACCGTTGCGTAATGGCGGTGTTGGTTCGTGTATGTGAACACATTTCATGCGTGATAATGACTCTGTGCTGGATGTTGCTGTATTGTTGAAGTTATGGGGTGTTGTGCAAGTACATAGAGCCTTTTTAAGTAGCAATGCTTGACGACGTTCGGCGATTGTTTCGTTGGAACTGCTGATTGTTCTGTAAATGATTGTGATTAGGGGTTGGTAGCTTAGTGGAAGTGTTGTCTGAACTGATATGCGTAATGGGACACCTTGGTGTGACTGTCGACCAAAACCGCACACGGCATACGACTCATGACATTCCATGGTGCCGTGACACACAGTTTAGACAACACTGGATCAATAGGAAGCTAAATTTACCGTCCACGTTCTCGATACGGCTGGAAATTGATGATTGAATTGAATATTCCCTTGGGAGCCGATGACGACAGCTTGGCACAATCGGAATCAGAGCTGATCGACAGCCTGTCAGCCTCTTGTATTTGTTTATTCACTAAAAATACACAAAATGGTGAAATAAAAATTGAATATTTTCAAAATATTTGTCATCCTCACCTTTGTCCAGCATAAACTCAGTCTCACTGTCATGCTGAAGTGCCCGCTTCGATGACCTTCGTGATCCATGATGTGTTGCAATTGCATGTGTCCCAAATGGCGTATCGCGATGCGTACCATCGAGTGATATATTTGATAAAAATGACACGGCAGCTAATCGTCGTCGTATTTTGGACTTTTCAGCACTCGTAAAGTTTGTTGACATCCTTATCGTCGACATTTGTGTGGATTATTAAGTAAATTGAGTTAAAATTTTCGTTTGAAATTTTTTTTTCTTTAAAATTTCATTTTTTTGATAATTTTCAACTTTTTTTTAATTAAATTTAAAAGATTTTTGTCAATTCCTGTTGATTTTAAGTACAAATTATCGTCAATTTAATGACTAATTTAGGTCATTAAGTTAAGATGATTAAAAGTCACTTGACTGTATTGTAATGTCAGATGAAAAAATGTAAACAAAAGTGAGTAAAAAACTTTTTTTTTTCTTTCTCAATCGAATATGTGTCAGTGTTTTTGTTTTTGTTGGGGTGTGGTGACATCTAGGTGGATAGTTTGTGAAGTTTTGAGATTTGAATTTGAAAAAGTCGTTAAAGTTAAGGAGTTTTGGATGGCAAAAAACTAAGATTCGGATCCGATTTTGAGGTTAGGATCTGAATTTTAAGGTTAAAATTTGAACTTTAAGGTTAAAATTTGAATTTTAAGGTTAAAATTTGAATTTTAAGGTTAGAATCTGGATTTTGAGGTTAGAATTTGAACTTTAAAGTTAGAATCTGGATTTTGAGGTTAGAATTTGAATTTTGAGGTTAGAATCTGAGTTTGGAGGTTACAATCTAAAATTTGAGGTTAGAATCTGAATTTTGAGGTTTAAATCTGAATTTCGAGGTAAGAATTTGAAATTTGAGGTTAAAATCTGAATTTTGAGGTTAGAATCTGAATTTTCAGGTTAGAATTTGGATTTTGAGGATAGAATCTGAATTTTGAGGTTAGACTTAGATTGACGAGCAGCTCATTTTGGTCAATCCTGTCATTTCATCGTGTTTAGTCCATTTTTCGTCACAATTAGTCTTCCTACCTCAAAAAACCGTTAACCACCCACCAAAAATATTCAAATTCATAAAAACAATAAAATTTCCGCATCACTTTCCATTTCGCATCTCTTTCCAATCACTTTACAATTCCCTGTAAACTCGCTCAGCTCGTATTCTTATCAATCACATCACAGACATAAAAATACAATTACTTCATCTCATCATCGCATTTATCGGGCTGTAATCATTAATAAATCTAAATCAAGTGCAATAATCGGTTAAGTTAATTTAAAATCAGTGCAATTGTGTGTGAAAAAAGTCATTCCAAAGTCCGTAAAAGGAGGAAATTGTCATTTGACATTTCGGGTCACAAGAAAAAATAATAAAAGAAAAAAAAAGTCAATTTACTATCATTGCGTAACTGAAGACGTTAAGAACAAGAACATTGTGTAAATATGACACTGCCAACAGGAATCAATATTGATGAGCCGAGATATCCACAAAATACTTATGTCAATCGTGCAAAACATTTTCTGATTGTGACAAATCCACTTGTAAGATTCCTTTCACGGTGATTGTCCTTGTGATGATTTTGTCAGTAATTATTTGGTGTTGATAATTGAGTTTTGTGTGGGTTTTTGGGGATTGCTGTGAGGCAGGGTTGAACGGTGTAAGGGTTTGGGGACAGAGATCGAAGTAGGGATGAAGCTAGTAGGGAGAGGGGTGGCAGGTGCGTAGGGGCAATTAGGGAGCCCAACCGTCTGCAATTAGGGAGCCCAACCGACATTTTTTGGAATTACGATCTATACGTTACAGTCAAAATCTGCAGATCTGCGCATTTAAAATCCAAGAAAACGAAACCTCCGACTCTTAGCTGAACCCTCCGGTTCTTACCCAAACTCTACCCAATCCTCCAAAAAAAAATTCTGACAAAATCATCCCAAGGACTCATCCAAATAGTATCAAATCAACCACTTAACTCCAATTAGCAACAATTATTTAACTGGATTTCTTATTCTACACATTGAAGAATGTTTTTGCATCCGAAGCGGCATTGAATAATGCAGCCAGAATAGTCAAGGACTACAAAGCCGGCCGACCAATTCCAGACGTCAAAACTGAAGATGAATTATGGAAGGCAAAGTATTTGTATGATTCAGCTTTCCATCCAGATACTGGAGGTGAGTAAACATAACGGAGGGGTGTCTAGAAGGGGTCACAGAGGGATTGTCCAGAGGGAATCTATGGAGGGTCCAGAGAGGGTCAAGAGAGTGCAGTGGGTGTTTAAAATGAGTCCAGTGGTTGTCCAAACAGTGTCCAGAGGGTGTCCTGATGATGTCCAGAGGGTGTCCTGAGGGTGCCTAAAGGTTGTCTAAAGGGTGTCCAGATGGATCTTAGACAACGTAGACAATACACTCAGAATATCAAAAAACATCAAAATAACTTCAAAACCTCCAGTAAAGTACACCCACTATCCCATAAAATTCGCAAAATCAACATACATAACTAAACTTCACTTGTGTACGCAGACATGTTATGTAAGCTAATTCTCACTCCGGTTCTTGACGCATTATAGCATTATTGACATTCAATATTGTTTGCAAAACTTGTTATGACTGAAATGTTATTACAACTGTCAGAAATGAAAATAAATACTTTGGATTATCATTTGAGTGATTTTGATATAGTTATGGCTTAAGATAGATTGGCATGGAGTGATAATGGGTTATCTTTTGGGGACTAACTACTTATGACTGATTAGAGAATAGAGCCAAGTGTCGCGTGGGTGATGTGATTGTTTATTATTTATTATGAAGGAGCTGTAACGTTCGTCATGTAGCGGTCGGGGTACTCTAATGTCATGGAATCAACTTGGTGACATAGCAGTGCCATAGTAGCTTCATTGTGCTTCTCGGGATTCCTAACAGACAAAGATCATCACAAAATTTGTAGAAAACTGATAATTTATGCCGATTTAGGTGATCTTTTTGGGTTTATTTCACGTATGAGCTTGCCAGGTATACCTAAAGTACACCATAGTGTGACATTTCAGTAGTTTTTAGGTTAAGAGCCTAGTGACAGATCCAACTTAGATTTAAGAATCTTATCTTTCGTTCAAATCCCGAGCAACACATCAAGCCACCTTAACAACGTCAAATGACCGTTACACGACGTCATCGATGCGTCATGCTAAATGCATTCACGTCATCATCGACCTGATATGTTGATCGAGTATATAAACATGAAAATAAGAAGCTTAACATCTGTATTTTTATGCTTATTACAGAAAAAATGATGTTAATTGGACGAATGTCAGCTCAAGTACCAATGAACATGACAATTACTGGTGCCATGATGACATTCTACAGATCAACTCCAGCAGGTGAGTCTCAAATTTGATTACTTGTGTGTCAGAGTTGTCAGGACTTAGGAAGTGGTCAATATTGGCGTCCTGTCAGTTCTGATTACGATTCCTACATGGATTTCCTAACATTTTTCCCATCAATTTCAAGTCATCTTCTGGCAATGGGCAAATCAGTCATTCAATGCTGTCGTCAATTACACAAATCGCTCAGGAGCATCTCCAATTTCAACTGAACAGCTGATGACGTCATACTGTATGGCAACAAGTGGTGCACTTGTCACTGCCTTGGGATTGAATAGACTTGCTAAGGTATGAGTGGATGTGAATTTTGTGTGACTTTATATTTAGTAACTAATTTTGCACTTTGTTGGATATATTCAATAATTTACCAATTTTCGTTGCATGTCTGTTTCAAAATTGAACGTCCAAAAACCCCAAAAAATTGTTCCTTACATCGGCTGTACTTGATTCAAAATTATATTTGTCGTTCCTGCACATCAACAATTAACCAAAAATAAATCTGTAGAATTTAACTGGTGTTTTGCCTAAATTAGTTCCACTTGCTGCCGTCGCAGCTGCTAACTGTGTCAACATACCATTGATGAGACTCCAGTTTAGTATTGTCCAAAATTTTGTCAAAATTTTGAATATTTTTGAAATTTAATTGAATTATTTTGTGATATAGGGAACTTAAGAATGGAGTTCCAGTCATAGATGAGAATGGAAAGGAATATGGCAGCTCAGTCACAGCTGCACAACAGGGAATCGCAGCTGTTACTTTGTCTAGAATTTTCATGGCGTAAGTTAAAATTTTTTTCAAATTTAATATTTTTAAAAAAATTTGTATTTTGACGTTTCAAATAATTTAAATTTTAAAAATTTAAAAAAAAAAATTTGAATTTTAATTTGAAATTTTGAAATTTAAAAAAAAATCTGAATTTTGAAATTTAAAAAAATTTGAATTTTAAAATTAAAAAAAGTTTTGAATTTTAAATATAAAAATTTTTTTAAAAAAAAACTTGAATTATTAAAATTTAAAAATTTGAAATTTTAAATTTGAAAATTTTTGAAATTTAAAATTTGAATATTTTTTTGAAAATTTTTGAAATTTAAAATTTGAATATTTTTGAAATTTAAAATTTGAAAATTAAAAAAAAATTGAATTTTAGAATTTTTGAAACATTTTTTTGAAAAAAAAAAAAATTAAATTAAATTTTAATTCACTTTATTTGTTCCTAGTTGCCCAGGTATGGTCCTGACACCAGTGCTTGTTAACTACCTCGAAAAGAAGACGACCGTCTTCAAACGCTTCCCATGGGCAAATTCACCAATTCAAATTTTATTCTGTGGTTTCGTCTTGACATTTGCCACGCCATTGTGCTGCGCTATATTCACACAAAAGGCGTCCATTTCCGTCAACAGCTTGGAAGATGATTTGAAGCAAAAGATTAAGAAGGAAAGTCCAAATGTTCAAACTGTCTATTATAATAAGGGATTGTAAGGCAATCTGCTGTAGATGAAACTCAGAAATTTTATTAAAAATATTTTTTGATGCATTTAAAAAATTTTTATTTTATTTTTTTTTTTATGTTTTATATTTTGGGTAAATTTGAAAATTTATTCAAATTTGAAACAATTTAATTGAAAAAAAAAGTTAAAAATTATTATTTAGATAGAAATTTGGAAATTTTCACTTTTATTTAAAAATTTAAAAATTTTTAAAAATTGTGAAAAGTTTCTTAGCAAAATTTTATTTTTTGATGTTATTTGGTTTAGAATGATTAAGCAATTTACGAAAATTTGAAGCATTTAATTTGAATTTTATATTAACCAAAAAAAGATTTAAATATTTTAAATAATGAAAAACTTAAGCTGCTTTTAAAAATTGGATCTTTAAATCCTTTTTAAATATTCAAATCAAATTGTCCGTTAAATTTTGACTAGAAATTTCAATTAAAATTAATTAAAAATGAGGCCTAAAATATTCATTTTGAAAACAAAAAATTGAAAATTTTGCAAAATTTGAATTGAAATTTGAACTAAAAATCAGCCTAATTTAGAGTCAAGCTTTTATGGACATTAAAATTTGAATAAAAATTGATGACAATAAAAAATTTATAAAAATGTCAATTAAATATAAACCTTTAATTTGTCTCAAAATACGTTACAAAAAAGATTTGAAAATATTGCATTTATTGATATTGATTGTGTTTAAAATATTCTCAAAATTGACAATAATTAAAATTAGAGAAAATTTAATTTGAAATTTTATTACAATTTTTACCCAAAACTGCCAAAATTTCAAGTTTTTCCAAAAATTTCTGAATTGAAATAAACTTGAAATTTTCTCATATTTTCCACAATCAATCATATAATCTGTCCTAAATAATTTAAATAAAAAATGTGTAAAACTTTCTGTTAAATTGAATGTGCTGTAAAAAACGAACTGATGGATCTAAATGGAAATAAAGATGTTATGAAGTAATTATTTGTTCTTTTTGATGTAATTCATTTTTGATATTTGAAGCGTCACCTCAGATTTAAAGCGTCACCTCATTTTGAAGCGTTGACTTATTTTGAAGCGTCACCTCATTTTGGATCGTTGACTCATTTTGAAGCGTCACCTCATTTTGAAGCGTTACTTCATTTTTAGAGCGTTACTTCATTTTGGAGCGTTGACTCATTTTGAAGCGTTGCCTCATTTTGAAGCGTTGCCTCATTTTGAAGCGTTGCCTCATTTTTGGAGCGTTACTTCATTTTTGAAGCGTTACTTCATTTTTGGAGCGTTACTTCATTTTTGGAGCGTTACATCATTTTTGGAGCGTTTCTTCATTTTTGGAGCGTTACTTCATTTTTGGAGCGTTACTTCATTTTGGATCGTTGACTCATTTTGAAGCGTCACCTCATTTTGAAGCGTTGACTTATTTTGAAGCGTCACCTCATTTTGGATCGTTGACTCATTTTGAAGCGTCACCTCATTTTGAAGCGTTACTTCATTTTTGGAGCGTTACTTCATTTTGGAGCGTTGACTCATTTTGAAGCGTTGCCTCATTTTGAAGCGTTGCCTCATTTTTGGAGCGTTACTTCATTTTTGAAGCGTTGCCTCATTTTTGGAGCGTTACTTCATTTTGGAGCGTTACTTCATTTTTGGAGCGTTACTTCATTTTTGGAGCGTTACTTCATTTTGGATCGTTGACTCATTTTGAAGCGTCACCTCATTTTGAAGCGTTACTTCATTTTTGAAGCGTTACTTCATTTTTAGAGCGTTGCCTCATTTTGAAGCGTTGCCTCATTTTGAAGCGTTGCCTCATTTTGAAGCGTTGCCTCATTTTGAAGCGTTGCCTCATTTCGAAGCGTTGCCTCATTTTGAAGCGTTGCCTCATTTTTGGAGCGTTACTTCATTTTTGAAGCGTTACTTCATTTTTGGAGCGTTACTTCATTTTTGGAGCGTTTCTTCATTTTTGGAGCGTTACTTCATTTTTGGAGCGTTACATCATTTTTGGAGCGTTTCTTCATTTTTGGAGCGTTACTTCATTTTTGGAGCGTTACTTCATTTTGGATCGTTGACTCATTTTGAAGCGTCACCTCATTTTGAAGCGTTGACTTATTTTGAAGCGTCACCTCATTTTGGATCGTTGACTCATTTTGAAGCGTCACCTCATTTTGAAGCGTTACTTCATTTTTGGAGCGTTACTTCATTTTGGAGCGTTGACTCATTTTGAAGCGTTGCCTCATTTTGAAGCGTTGCCTCATTTTTGGAGCGTTACTTCATTTTGAAGCGTTGCCTCATTTTTGGAGCGTTACTTCATTTTGGAGCGTTACTTCATTTTTGGAGCGTTACTTCATTTTTGGAGCGTTACTTCATTTTGGATCGTTGACTCATTTTGAAGCGTCACCTCATTTTGAAGCGTTACTTCATTTTTGAAGCGTTACTTCATTTTTAGAGCGTTGCCTCATTTTGAAGCGTTGCCTCATTTTGAAGCGTTGCCTCATTTTGAAGCGTTGCCTCATTTTGAAGCGTTGCCTCATTTCGAAGCGTTGCCTCATTTTGAAGCGTTGCCTCATTTTTGGAGCGTTACTTCATTTTTGAAGCGTTACTTCATTTTTGGAGCGTTACTTCATTTTTGGAGCGTTTCTTCATTTTTGGAGCGTTACTTCATTTTTGGAGCGTTACTTCATTTTGGATCGTTGACTCATTTTGAAGCGTCACCTCATTTTGAAGCGTTGACTTATTTTGAAGCGTCACCTCATTTTGGATCGTTGACTCATTTTGAAGCGTCACCTCATTTTGAAGCGTTACTTCATTTTTGGAGCGTTACTTCATTTTGGAGCGTTGACTCATTTTGAAGCGTTGCCTCATTTTGAAGCGTTGCCTCATTTTTGGAGCGTTACTTCATTTTTGAAGCGTTGCCTCATTTTTGGAGCGTTACTTCATTTTTGGAGCGTTACTTCATTTTTGGAGCGTTACTTCATTTTTGGAGCGTTACTTCATTTTGGATCGTTGACTCATTTTGAAGCGTCACCTCATTTTGAAGCGTTACTTCATTTTTGAAGCGTTACTTCATTTTTAGAGCGTTGACTCATTTTGAAGCGTTGCCTCATTTTGAAGCGTTGCCTCATTTTGAAGCGTTGCCTCATTTTGAAGCGTTGCCTCATTTTGAAGCGTTGACTCATTTTGAAGCGTTGACTCATTTTGAAGCGTTGCCTCATTTTGAAGCGTTGACTCATTTTGAAGCGTTGACTCATTTTGAAGCGTTGCCTCATTTTGAAGCGTTTTCTTCATAAATAATGGGTTAAAACAAACCAGAAGTAAAATTTCAATATTTTTTTAATAGATAAATTCTGTTTTTATTCTTTAAAGATTTGCAAAAGTTCCATTCTGTCCCCTGAACCCCATCCAAACTTCTCAAATCAGTCATTACTTTCAGTGAAAGTTATATCCAACTCAAACAATGGAACTGCATTATTGTCATTTTTAATAGCCGTTCCGTTAACTTCTAATTTAAATTTTCCAGATGGCAATGGCATTGGAACGTCAGACTCGTAAACCGTCAAGCCATGAATATAGTAATGACCCTTAACGACTGGACACGCAGCTGTTAAATTCCCGACTTTTTTCATTTCTTTGTATATGAATTGAACCAGCGGATTTTCAGACTTTGGAAGTTCACAAATTGAGACTTTTTCAGTTTCAATAACTTCGTTGTATTTGCCGTCGATAAATGAGAATGCGCCGAATTGGAGCTGTGGAAGTTCCAAAATCAATTAAATTTTCAATTTAAGCTCAAAATTCCTCACCAAAACATCCTTAGCATCACTAAAGACATGAACATCAAGATCAATTGACTTCGGTTTTGTTTGCAGAATTTTTACTGCGCAGTTACCGAAGGAACTGTCGAGGACATTGATGTTGGCTGAATCTAGTGACAGGGATCCCAGAACGACAGCTAACTTGCTTGTTATTACTAAAATTAAGCTTACAGCATTGACAATCATCATTTTGTTAATGACTAGTGATGGCGATATTGGCAGTGCTTTTATTTCTTTTTTTAAAAATTGTTTTGTCATTTTGCTTATTGGTTATTAAAAAAAATTATTTAAATTATGTGTGTATGGAGTTAGGGACTAAATTATTTTGGGGTAATTTAGCTATTGCGTTTTATCAAAATTAAGGCTGTTTTGATGCCAATTTTGAATCTAATTAGATTTGATTTGTTACAACATCCCAAAATTACGTGAACTTTGTAAGCCAGGGGTGGCAAATACGGATAATTTTCAGTACAAACTTTATGATAAGGCCAGCAATAAATCCAGATGGATGGCGTTTTGTAGGAACCTAGGCTCCACATCAATGAGGGAGGCAATGAATCAAAGTTGATCTGTACGGTAATCGAAATAAGTAAGTAATCGGAGCATGCTTTCATTAACTAAGTATAAGTCAGGAGTGAGCAATACCTTAGTGCAGGAGCGTGGCCAGAGAGAGAGGGAGGAGGGTTAGTATTGAAGGTACAAGCTACGTCCCTGCCTTAGTGACAACCTTCGACTGAAATCGCACACGGAGTTCGGTTCTTCGAATTTCTAACAATTCTTGGCATTAAACTAGTGTACCGCGGCACACAGGTTGCCCATCACTGTTATAAGCTATAGTTTCATGCTTGAAATTTTTAAAAATTCTCGTATTTTTGGCTAATTTTGTTTAATTTTTGCAAATTTTTCTAAATAATTTTTAATCATTTAAAAAAAAATTTTTTTTTGCTAATTAAAAAAATTTTAAAAAATTTTAAAAATTTTTAATTTCCGACAAATTAAAACAAAAATTCAAAAAAAAAATTCCAAATAATTCAAAAATAAAATAATTAAATTTTAACCTTATTCATGACCTCTAAAATAAATTATAAAAATTAACAAAAAAATGTCACAATTAAAAATCGATTAAGGTCAAAAGTCATTACCAAAATATAAAAAATGTGAAGATTCAAAAGCTATAAAATCAGAGACTTTTACATTTTCAAAATTCAGATGTGAAAATTATTTAAAAATGAAACTTGCGACTTTGTTCTTTGTGTTGTCATTGGTTGGATCGGCATTTTCATGGGTGAGGCTGAATGATGGGAATTGCTTAGGGGCTGTTGACTTATTAGGGGGGATGGGGGCATCTTAACCGAAATAAGTGATCGCTTCCTTAATTAATGACCTTGATTTAATTAATTTCATTACTTTATCACATTAGGGTGGCTACAAAATCAACTTTGAGCACCATGACTTGGAGTTTGATGAAAGCATCGTCAATGTTGACATCAGCATGAAACGTAAGAATGACCAGACTGTCATTAATGTCCGTGGTGAGCTCTTGGAGAATATTGAGGATGACATTTATGTGAGTATATTGATGGACTTGAAGTTCAGGACTTGTCATCATCATTTCCATTTCCTTAATCCCAACAGGCTCAATTTTCAACATATGAGAAAGACAGCGAAGGAATTTACAAGCATTTAGTCAATGCATCCATCAATTCATGCAACATTTTGGCTCGTGTCAAGTCTCATCCAATTTTGAGACTCATTGTTAAGGAGCTGTTGAAGTCTAGTAACTTCCCTATGGTAAGTGTTTGGGGTTTTGTGACTTGCGAGTAGTTTACTGGACGTCTGATTGTAAATTTGGCAATTTAGGATAATTTACCCAATTGTCAAGCTTGCAATTTGACTTATTTGCAGCATAGTTGGCAGGACTCCAATGTGGAGGTGCTTCTACTGGAGTCCGGACTCCAAAAGTCCTGCCAACTCTGATTTGCAGTCTTAGCACCAAAACTGACTAAATTCAACTAATTTCCCAATTCCCCCAATCCAGGCATGTCCAATCAAACGTGGACTCTACTACATGAAAGACTTCATCCTCAACGAAGACATCCTGCCACCATTTATTCCACTTGGAAGCTTCATGTCCATCGTTCGTATCATTCGCATGGTTGATAATGTACCAAATACAATTGTTAGTGTCCGCATCATGACTGAAATTGACTATCCAAAGGAAAGAAAATCAAGATTTTTCTAAAAAATATTAAGGAACTACCCGCGAATTGTCTAATATATATGGGCTCATAAAATAATTAATTGATGGCTTAATTCTGCACGCAAATAGAGAAATTGAGGAAAAAAATCACACATTTTTAAGGTTATTTTTGACGACGTTCCATGATGATCAGCGCTGAAATTTAATAAAAAAAGGACAAACGAGCAAGAATATTGTGAATATTTTAATCCAATGTAGTTAAATAATAAAAGGCAAATTTATAAAAAGGAATTAATTTTGAGTATTTGATCCCTTATTCCCATCCATATGTCCAACAGCTCCACCACTTCCTTCATACTTAAGAATATTGCATCAAGTCCAATTCTTAGAATTTTCAGATGATTTATTGGATTTATTTAATGGATTTGTGAAGTACTAGGGACGTCTGACACCCAATGACCACTCCTCCCTCCTGAATACGTCCCTATGAAGTACCAATGTCAATGATAGTTGTCTGCAGATTGCATTTGACGCTGAAAACCAGATGATGTCATTAGTTGACGTCACAAATTGTTGACTCTAGTAGCTTGCTAATGGAATGACGATTTTCTGGTTCAAATCCCGAGTGGACTGAACTACTTTATGCTCAGCTTGCTAAGGTCTGGAGAGGATGCTCATTGTCTACTAAGGGAGAAATCTGGAATCATTTCTCCAATTCTGCATGTTTTTTTCTATTTTTGATATTATTGAGGTGACGATCAGAAATAATTCAATGTTTATACCAGCTTATTTAGGCTTCCTTTCTCTCCTATCACCCCAATTCATCCATCATGTCACTTAGTATCAATTTCATAAGTCTAAATGTGTACCCCATAACCAAATTTAACTCCAAAATATCTTCCAAGCGTTACAAAATTCCTAAACGTTCCCTTCAATAACCTTGATCTTAATGACTATGCATCTAAAAACCAGCTGACTCATCTTAGTAGACACTTTGCCTATCATCAGCCTATCGTCAGCATTAGTTAAAGTACACTTTGCCGTCATTTGACCCACCAACGACATTGAACAATTATTTACAGTCACTAATTAGTTTTTCCCCCAATTTTTCAATATTAAATTTATCATAGCTTTCAAATCAAATTTTCAGTCACATCCTGCATTTTTAAAAATAGAAACTTTTTGATGATTATCTGTAAAATTGCTTGGTTTTTGAATATGCTGCGGAAGTTGATGATGAATTTTTGTATATAAAGCTTATGGACATTGTAAATGGAGTGTTGATTACTATTTGGATATTCAAAAAGACCACAATGAAGGTCTTTGTATTGTTGTTTTTCGTTACTGTGGTAAGAAAGTTTTGGGAACTGATGCAGTTTTTTGCAACCAAATTTTAGTTCCTGAAAACTTGAAGAATTCTAAATTTTATTCCAAATTCTCAGGCAAGTGCTAAGCTTTTGATTGAAAAATGGGAGATGCAAATTGACAAAACCTATTCTGATGTGAAGTACAGCGTTAAGGATCAAACTTATATGACCGTTGAT
Source organism: Chironomus tepperi (assembly GCF_022539635.2). Taxonomy (NCBI): domain Eukaryota; kingdom Metazoa; phylum Arthropoda; class Insecta; order Diptera; family Chironomidae; genus Chironomus; species Chironomus tepperi. The sequence continues at coordinate 1,888,245 of NW_027226180.1, read as the reverse complement.
GCACATACATTAAAGGCTGCTGATGACATTGTGGTTAGTATTCGGAAATTGTCAGATATCCAGGATTGGTCATCCCCGGAATGGCACTAGTCGGTTAATCCATCCAAAATGTGATGTCAGGTCGGTGTGACTGTGGCATGATGCCGAATTCAGGACCAAGTCAGAGTCATACCAGCCTGAAGCCGAATTTCTTATCAATTTGTGCTATTCAGGGACATGATCCAGAATTCTCAAAATCTGGTGCCTGATCCAATGATCCCGAATCCCATTTCCAACCCTACTAAGTCATAACCCTTCTGAACATTGACAATTTTTCAACATTTTCCCTTTAGATTGAAGCTGCTGTCTACTCAAAAGTCGACGGAGTATTCAATCCCTTTGTTAAGCCGGAACCAATCCATGTCTGTAAAATTCATGAGCATGAAGATCCTTTGATCAAATTTATTCATGATGAAATAGTCAAATTTGGAAACATTACTAAGGTAAGGAACAATTTCAGAGTTTGAAGTCGACTAGGACATTGAACAAATTCGAGTAGACTGACTCGACATTCCTCACATAATCCGAGCCAACTTCAAGCTCTGAACAACCCTAAACATCCATTCTAAACATCCAAATTCCATCCAGGCATGTCCAGTCCACGCAAATCACTACTACTACCTCCATGACTTCCGCGTATTAGAACAAGACTTCCCAATGCCTTTACCAGCTGGTGAATTTCGTGTTGATGTCAACGCTTCTGTTGTTGAGGGTGGAAACATGAGACATGTCGCATCTAGTGAAACTTATTTCAAGATTGTTCCATAAGATGTGTGGACAAATGTTTTCTGAGAAATTTGGACAATGTATCCATATATTATTATATATTTTATCAATAAACTATTAATATAAAGAGTACAGGACGTAAATTATTTGAATTTTATTTTGTTGAGGATATTTGGGTTTGGAACTTTAGATTCGCTGATTGATGATGAGTTCTAAAATTTGAGCAGGATTGTTAATTAGGATTTACTTCATTCAATAATTAAAGGATATATATTATTATTGCTGATTAGCTCTCATCCTAGTTGGGTCTCATATGTAGATTAAGTTACCTGTAGCCTAACTGCACCATGTACCAACCATACCATTGACAAGACCGTCAATTCAAGCCACATTTTGAGGACGAGTCAAAATAGGCTCTGCTTAATACAGGGTGCGATGCCCTAGCAAGACGACATCCTTAAATGCTAGCTAAGAGAACCAAGGAAGCTGCCGAACTGAAAGTAACAATGATGAACAAGGCTTAATGGAAACTGATTTGAGTGCTATAGCTTTGATACTACAGATGCAACATTACAGCTATCCAGAAGACAAAATGGATCGAAAAGCAAGAGTTAGAGTGCCAAAGAGTAGAACCTACATTAGAATGAAAGAATTTGTATGCTACAAACAGCACAAATTGATTAATTGATCAAAAGTTCGGTCTCAAGTCAATGTGTCTTTAACTATGCGGCGGGTTCAATTTAAATCCGGAAGCAATCCGGAAATAATCCGTAAGCAATCCAGAATTATGTCAAAGTCACGGATTTCGAATCGATTAATCGACTCGTGCTTTTCGAGTGTTGTCGTGATATACTTAAACCAAGGTCTATTGAAAGTGATATTCTAATATTTGTATTTTGATCGAATGGTCGATGAACAACTATACAATTAACTGATCACGATCATGATTGTTTATGGGTTGTTTGATTGTTTGTGCTTAAAATTGTCTATTCAATTGGTTACAAAGTGGTAATTTGATGATCCTTTAAATGAGATTGAGTCTAATTTTTGGAACTAAACTCATTACACTGTGAAAATTTATAAAATTAATCAAAAACTTGATATGACTTATCATTTTTTACTTTATTTGCTTCAAAATTTTCAATAATTTTACATATGTTTTCATGCAAATTACAACATTTCTTTATCATTTCTGACTAAGCACATCACCAAATTTAACTCAAATAATAATACTTGTCAGTATAGATTTCATGCAAGAATCCATTCATCTTAATAAATGCCGAAAAATCAAATCGATACTTTCCAGATGGCAATTGATGTGGCAAATCTTCAGAATCAATTTTAAATCCTCTCAATGTATAATGTCCAACCTTAAGTGGACATGCTTGTGTCACATTTCCATACTTTTCACTTTCCTTGAATATAAACTTTAAAATTGGATCATTAATTTCCTCATGCGTACATCCGCTGACTAGTTCTGACTTGTAGACCAATTCATAGTGATCGAGATTTTCTTTAAAGACTGTTGCCATGTACTGGACGTCCGTTTCATCTTGGAGAACATCCAGGTCTAAATTGACGACATTCAAGTTGTCGACTTTTTGGAGATGTGATGACACTTTGATGTATTTTGGATCGATGTCGACTTCAATGCGTTGCATTTCGAGGAACTTTGCATTCTGTAAGGGGAGAAATTGAAGGGATTTTTAGGGTATTAGTTGAGTTTGGGATGGAAAATGGTAGATTTGTGGTTGGAATTTGACCTCGTTAGGGATTTTGAGGGGTATTGGCTCCCAAAGGGGGAAGAGAGGAGTTAGAGAGGAGACAAGACATGGGGCAAGAGGGGGGAGAAGAGAGGAAGGACGTAAATGATAGGATTGACCCCTCTAAACCACAAATTGGACCATTTAAGGATTAATTCGACCTAAAGACTCAAAGCAAGTCAATGGTGTATTTGAGTACCCCTGGTGTCCTACAGTGAACAGAAGCTAAGTACTAAAGTGTCCAACCATCTGTCCAATGCCTCAAAAATCCTAAATTCCTCTCAAATCAACAACAATTAACCAACTTACAGCATAATAAGCTCCAAAAACAATCAAAATTCCAGCAATAATTTTCATTTTTTTAACAATTTTCAACAATTTTGCTTTTGAAAATTCAACAAACTACAAAACTGAACTGATTTGATTGATTTTAAGCTCACCATTTATATACCATCTAAATGAAAGTAATTAAGATAATTTTGAAATTTTGTTTCATTTCCTGTTCAAAGTGTTTAAGTAGTTTGACATTGGATGTGAGGTTGTTATGAAATTTTTGATTGAAAATTGGGGAATTTTGCTTATTTTTGGGGCATGGAAATTTGATTTTTTGGTAGATTCTGTGATGTTGATTATGATTAAGGTTGAGGGGCGTTTGGAAGTTAGGTCACACTTCACTATTTGGATGGTGGGAAGGATTTGGGGTCAATTTTGCTAATGAGGTTGTAGGGTTAGAGGGGGTGAGGAGTGAGGATTGAGGACCTCTATGGCTACCTAACTTCCAAACCGTCCCCTCATTTCAACCTCAAAATCCAATTTTTCACCAAACAAATTTAAAAAAAATTTCAAAATTTTCAAACAATTTTTTGTTTTATTTTTCAACAAATAATAGCTTAATTGTCATTCCGATTCATGCCTTAAGGACTTGTTGATGGCCGATGATTTCCTTGAAAACTGCAGTACAAGTCACATTCCTCAAAGGTATCAAATTTATTGTCATTTCCGCCACAGCCGAGATATTCAAATGGTTCACAAAACTCGAAAACAGTACTGTAATGATAAAGTTCTGTTGGTGGTGTGGAACCGCCGTCGCAAGTATGACCGACGTCTAGTGGGAGGGAGCATATTGTGACACTTGCTGGTGATGTGACACTTACACGTGGAGTTGTTGGGCTGTCTGTTATTTGAAGAATAAAATGATTAAAATTTGAATTTTGAATTTTTAAATTTCATTTTTTTTTAAATTTTCAAATTTTTTAATTTTTTTAAAATTTTAATTTTTTTATTTTCTTTATAAATTTCAAATTTTTTTAAAAGTTTTTAAATTTTTTCAAATTTTAAATTTTTATGTATCCTTACCCATGTCATCTCCACCACTATTCACAGCTATCACAAAAGTTAAACAAATAAAAACCAATTTTGTTAACATTTTAAATAATTATTTAAATAAAGCTTTTCTTAGCACTTTGTGAAGCTTCTTATTAAGACTGAACTATGCTTTTACACCTTCCAGGACTATTTAAACAATTGAGATGCCTGTCTATTATTCACGATTATACAAATAAAATATTTTCGTGATTCACGATTTCTATTTCTTATAAAATTAAGTAGACATATGGTTGACTTTAATTTATGGATGTTTTAAATGTCTAAACACAAGTTTTTTGTAAAGTAATTAAAATGACAGCTTTAAAATAGCGGTTTAAATATTTTAAAAGTTTAAGAAAATTGGAAAAATTTAAAAAATTTAAAAATTAAAAAAATTTAAAAAATTTGAAAAATTGAAAAAACTGAAAAAAAATTGAAAAATTTGAAAAAATTGAAAAATTGAAAAAATTGAAAAAATTGAAAAATTGAAAAAATTGAAAAAATTGAAAAATTTGAAAAAATCGAAAAAATTGTAAAAACCTGAAAAAGAAGTTAAAAGTGAAATAAAACAAACGGCCATAATATTTTTTAAACACTAATTAAGCTAAAGCTTTAGCCTCGATAAATAAATAATTTTATTGGTTCTTGCTTTTTACTTTCTTGTTTTGTTTTGTCTTCCGACTTAATATTTTTCCTTTATTATTACATTTTAAGTTCAATGTCAAAATCAGTTTTTGTGTCTTGTTATAAATTTTAAATTATAAGTATTAAGTCAAGTTGAAGAGAAATGTGAAATATAAAAAAATGCATAAATTTATGTTAATTGAACTTATTATTTTGTTAATTGGAAATTTTTGTGTAATTTTAGGACTTTTAAAACTTTTGATCATAGTTTTCACAATTTTAGTAATTATATTTCAACAATTAAGGTCACTCAATTGTTAATAATTGGTTTGAGGGAGGCTGTGGATGATTTGACATCATTACCCACTCCCTTGCCTATCTTCACCTATACCTTCACCATATCCCTTCACCATATTCCTTAACCCCATCCCTTCACCTCATCCATACACCTCATACCTCAATATTATCCATGTACTCATCCATTTGCTCTATTCCTCCCTATTCCTCACTATCGTCCCCATTTCCTTGATCCAATCCCTTACTCATCCTTCCTTATCCTTCCTCATCCCTCCTCTCTCCTTCATCCTACCCCTTAACCCCCTTTGCTTTGTCCAAATGACCCAATACTGTCCAACCTTTGGTTTTATTTATTTTTGATCTCTCTAATGAACACTTTTTTTTCAATTTATAATATTAATAAAAATTAGTCCAAAATTAGTGGCTAACTAAATATGTTTTTTAATGGAATTATTCTTAAAGTTTAGAAGCTCATGTTATTTGTTTTTTGTTAAAAAGCTTTTTTTAAGTCAATAAATTTTAAAGCTTTATTAAAAATCCTGTTGAAGCTTAAAGCTCATTCATATTCAAAAATAGATAGATTTGGTTTTGTTTAATCTTTGATTTTATCTTGGGGAATGAGGGTGTTGGGGTTTGAAATCGAAAAACCAAGACCCATTAAAATCTTCTTAACCAAGATCAAGATCTTAAGATAAGCCTCAAGATCCCCAAAATCTCAAGATACCCCAAGATCCTCAAGAACAACCCACAACCTTAGGGACATCCCCAAAAGACGAAGTCAAATAAAAAGCTTTTTTTATTCTCTTGTAACATTAGATTCACATTAGAACAATCATTAGCAACCTATGTGCACCTACACACCTTGATGGTAAGCCTCGACCAAAACCTTATAGGACATACGGTTCGTGGCACTTTTCACTGTCGTGCCGAATGACACAGGTTCCAACAACTGCATTACAACATAAATATAGTTATAAATAATTAAAATAAATTAAATGCAAAGATTTTCTTAGAAAAATCTCATAAAAAGCCAAGCCAGATGTAAATCAAAGCAGAAATGACGACAGATTTTGCAATTTTTTCATTTTGAAAGCTTCTTTTTTCGTCAAAATTCTTCTAAACTTCAAAACGGAAGTTACTATTCAATTATTTTTATATATTATGAACATCTTTAAAAAGGCGATAAAGGTACATTAGGAAATGTCAGGATTGAATGATTATAATTGTATATCTTATGAATCTTATGCATCTTATTCCTTAATTTTTATACTTTTTCATCCTTTCATATGCACTCTGTATCGACCAAATTGACAACGGTCTCATATATCCAATTGATCTGTATGTTGACTTTACGTACATTGCTTCTGGTGTCTCAAACTGAAGTCCAGCTCTTTGGGCCATCATCTCGTATAATCCACCCGCTGTCTTCATTGCCTCCTCTGTCATGTCTTCGTAGATCATGGTTGATGCTAGTGCATAGACGACTCCGACCCAGATCTCTTCGGATTGCTGTGAAAAGAAGGAATAATTGTGAATTTTTGGGGTTTATAGATTGAGGGGAGGAGTACTGAGGAAGTCGGATACCAAGATGATTAGTGGGGTACCACTCAGAGGGGTAATTAGGAGATGGGGTCAGGGTGTGATGTTGCTGACATAATAAGCAACAATCAGAGGAAATTTTGGGATTTTTCTATAAAAAAGCAATAGAATATTCCAGAATTTGGTCTAATCACATGAGTGGGGTTACCCCAAACCCCTACCTCATACTGGATATACCCTTGGTACCCAAAATTCAGCATTCCGGCATCAAATCGTGTTCAGTTTCTAAATTGACAATTTTCAAACCATTTGACCATTAAATGCATCTTAACCCCTCAAAATACCCCATATCCTCCACCAGAACCCCAAAATACTCACCATATTAGCTGTATCAGGTCCACCCAATTCCGGTGAAAATCCATTAACAGCTCCAACCTTTCCATCCTCAACCTTCATCACATTATTGTCAAAAATCGTCTTTAAAGTCGTCCGGACATTCTCTTTAGGGAATATTTCATGATCAAATCCACAACTTCTCAAGTACCAGTGTCCACACAGCTGATCAGACATGATGTTCTTAGTTCCACTTGTATCAAAATTGTAGTAACTTCCATTCCATAATTTCTCTTCAATTGACTTTTTGCCTTTTTCGAGAATCTCACGGTATCGAATGCTGTCATTTGGTTGATCGAGAATGCTTGCCATAACGGACATGACATGTAGACTAGCTAAGTACAATCCACCACAATAAATGCTCGGACCTGACATCACCCACGTGTCATATGTCTGATCTGGACTGTTATTATTCTCAATTATACCGTCATTGTCAAGATCAAATTCAATTGTCTTATCCATGACTGTTTTGGACACCTGATACATGTCCTTTAAGTACTTCATTGCATCCATAAGGTAGACTTTACCATTTGATTCATTAATGTACATTGATGCTGACTTTTTGCCTGAAAATTAAGGTAAAATTGATGATTTTTTGTTGTTGCTGTAAATCTTAATCCATACTTACTCTTGTCATCCATCAATTTATTACGATTATCCAAAATAAACATGTCGGATAGACTTTCCTTATCAATAAACTCAATTGAACTGAATTTGCTGGCATTATCGGCACTAAGCTGAGCGAACTCGTTAAGCACATAATAGTCGCGATAAACTTGTAGTATAAATTTGCAATTAAGGTCACGCCATTCGCTGACGTCATGAATTGGATAGGAATTGATTAGATTCCATGGATCCTCGGCTGGAAATAGACAAGGAAAATTTGAATTAATTTTCATATTGCCAAAATGAACATTGTGTAAATTTTTGGCATATCGACAATATTCTATGTGATGAATGAGCGATTGACCCCTGGGACGGATCCTAAATTAACAACCAGGCTATCATAGGGTACCCCATCTATTCTACCTTTGTTCTAGCTCATATTGTACCTAAGCTAGGATGGAATTAAGAACCTTAGAGCAATCATGATAGAGTAGGTGGGATACCCTAGGATAGACACACCTGCGTGGGTAGCACCGAATAGGATACCCCGGATAGATCTAGGAGTCGACTCCAGGTGGAAAACCAAGTCAACAACTTTACTAAATGGCAAAATCTCTCAAGATTTGCAATAGAAAATAACAAAACAATCCAATTGCCACCTGGAAGTTTGCATTACACTCACCTGGATCACCGATGTCATGTACTACGGTGTCTTTAATTTTACGTGGACATATTTTTCCGTCATAAAGATGCTTTCTTGTGTCGGTAATTTCACGTGTTATTGTGTCCTTAATATCATATTGAATGCTAACCTGGAATGGACAAAATTAGGACAATTTTCAACATCAGCACAAGTCAAGGTCAAGCTTATCAATGCGATGATCCAAGTCATAGCCACGCCGGTTTAGAGTCTGATCGATTAAGTCTATAAATCAATAGATGTCGGATCATATTACTTACTTGTAAATTTGGAAATAAGCTAATTAAACTGTGACTAGCGTAAAAATGAACATCATATGTGTTGTACATTCGGTATTCGTGTCCTTCTAGGTAGCCGAAAATTCCGTATGCATGTCTGTGAATTGCAAATTGGTTATTGATTGATTCAGCTAGAATATTAAATAGGATTTACCTAGGATCATCGGCAGAAAGTTGATTCTCTTCATCAACGACTGCCCACAAGGTGCCACCGTCAGCAATGTAGTAAAGCTCATTGAAAATTGCGCCTTTATACCAATCGGGAAGGTTTCTGTGGATGAAATTTGGGGTTAGTGGTTGAGCATTTAGTCATGGAGTTCATGGTCAGCTAGGAGAGGTTCTGATGACTGTATCATGATCAACATGTCCTAGGGCTGACGACAGGGAAAGGTACAAGTGTATATATAACCGTACCGTACCCTGGGTACCAAAGATTGACTATGTATAGTCACCAATAACCCCGACTAGCCCAAGCTAACCAACTCATTACTCACTCATCCTCCAATATCGGCCTCTGCCACTCATCAACCATCAACTGCTCCCATTTTGAATAATTCTTAAATGCATAATCCATAATCTTTTCACCAGACTTTCCATCACTTCCAAAATATTTTGTATAAAATCTTGTAAACCATCTCTTTCCTTTTGGGAATCGAACCTTTGGCATATCCCATACAAGTCCAAATTCAATTTCATCTGATGTCTTTGGTTTCAATGTTTTTTGTCCACATACAGCAATGCACACGTCCTTGCCGTCCTTGACACTCTTGTCATCACTTTTATTTGTCGGAAGTCCATTTTCCATCAAATCAGTCCACAATCCACTTCCGTTGCCATTTGGATCAATTTTTGCAGCTGTTGCAACTTTCATGTCCTCATCGCTTGCCTTATAAACACCAATATGATAGCTGCAAGGCATATCCACAATATTTTGTGTAATTGTTGCACCTTTAACATCGTCTGAATCAAATGTCTCAGCTTTCGGGCATCCAGCCAAGTCCTGCTTCTTATTTCCCACACCATTCTTCCATGTAAATGTTATTGAGACTTTACGTTCATGTTCGCAGACATTTTCAATTTGCCAGACAAATATTGCGCATGGAAGTGACGAGTCTTTATAATTATGTGGTATTATTGGGGATATTTGTCGGCATATAAGTTTAATACCATATACACTCAAGTCATATTCAGACCATGAACGTGGATAGAGAGCTGTATAATCACATTTTGATGGATCTAGTTTGTTTTCCCATGATGAGAGGACGTTCTTTGGTCGGCTGGAAATATAGAAAATATTCAAAATTTCAGTTCCTATCAAGTCAAGTCAATTACATAGTTGCTAAGCAATGTGAGGAATTTTAGATTGGAATGGGGACAAAGTAGCGAGCAAACACGTGAATATTTTTGAAAATCACGAGAAAAAGGAAAAAGAAATTTTGTACATGAACATGTAATTAGTGGCACTTGAGTCTAGTTGGCAGTTATTTTTGAGATAAAAATATTAAATTTTGAACTTGGAATTATTGAGTGTAATGTAGCGACGGCATGCTTCACAAGCATTTTGGGGTGATGGGGGAGGTGTGTTTGTATAGGATATGCTCTAAGTAGTCACGGTGATCAAGTGGGGCTACCCGAAGTCTCGGATTCGACGAATTCTTGAGACCGATACTGAAACCGAAATTGACAAGTGCAAGCCAGCGATAGAGCCAGCTTCAGGCGACTCCTATGGTATGTCATAGATCCTAATTGATCTATACGACTAGCGAAGTAAGTAAGTATGTAAGAGACTGAAGCTAAGGTCCAGACCCAAACCTCGGAACAAGGAATTCTTTGAAATCTCGAGCAATCTCAAGACAGTTGAAGAGCCTTTCCCAATGGAGTCTTGACCTATCTCAAGAAGAAAGTCAGTTCCAGACCCGATAGGTCTGCCCCAGTTTTTAAAAATCACCTGCTGACTTTACACAGGTGTATTCATACTAAAACATGCAACAATTTCCTTTTGTTGTTATTCCAAGTGTCTTTTTTAATAAAAAGTCGTCGTTAAAACACTTGCGTGATATTATTTCAGCCCCATGTATGATAAATTGCTCAACTTTTCAATAGGTTTGAGTTTAAAATGTTTGAATAAATATTCTAGCTGTAACAAGACTAAAACAGATCTCTTTAAATTTGAATTAAAATGGGATTAAAGTTTTTGGAGCTTTTTGTGTCGCAGCCACCTGTGTTATAGTCAGCGATAGAGTCAGCTTCAGATAAGAACTGAAGAAGGCATTGATTACAGTAATCTGTACAGACAGCGAAGTGTTAATTATGTAGAAACAAGCGTTCGAGCGTAGAAATTGAACGTGTAAACAAAAGATTGACTTCGGTCAGTACACTCAAGACCTTGAAAAGCTCATTCTTGAAGCATACATGAAGTGGTTTACCGGGAACCCCTCCTTACTCCTTTGATATCACCCCTTGGTACCAATGTCTTCACAGGAACCTATTAAACACGACTTTCATAGCCAGAGAACATTCGTCAATTACGTGCAGTTAGATTATCATGTCAGTGTGTAACTGCAACCGCACCCCCTGTCCCCTTTCACCCCTAACCGTTACGTAATTTCCGAACATTCCCTAATTTCAACAAAATTACAATCAAATTTAAACTTTGTCGATTTAAAATAATAATTGGACTTTAAAAAATAATTATCTTCATATTCATAGCTCATTATAAAATTCCAAAAGGTTCAAGTTCATCGTCATTGTCAATGAGATGTCAATGAGATAAGAACAGAACAATTTTATGATAATTTATAATTTTTTAAAATAATGATGTTAACATTAAGTTATTATAGAATTGACAACATGTTGACAGAAACTGGATAAACAGAATGTCAATGTTTCTCACAAATCTTGTATGGACTGTTCAAGGTCATTTTTGTTTATATAGGGGAATAATGTTCAGAATTTGGAAGTTTTGGGAATTTTTTAGAGGAAGTTAGTTAAGTTTTTAGGAAATTGAAGCAATCCCAAGCAGCACAATGCGGCTAACTAGACGGTTTGTCATAAAATAGATCAAAAGCAGCTGTCAAGGTACCGTCAAGACAATTTCTCTTATTATCGTCAATAACGCGACCAAATACAGTGTTATAGTGAACATGATGTGCTGTTTGGGAATAGAAATTGGTTGACCCTCAACTACTCCTTCCCTGACTACCCCCAAGTCTCAAATAGTCATCATAAAATTGCCAAAATTGTACAATATTCAAATAAGTGCCGGAACCTAAGATTCCATGGATTTAGCCTAACTATCCAGATTAGGGACGCATTTTGGAGGTGTTGGGGGAGAGGAGGGACAGGGTAGACAGGGCATAGAGGTTAAGTATGGGGTTCCACTAAGTTCGTTCACTCACCTGTAAGTCGACAATAAACTTTGAAAGATTGTTTTATCATTTTCATCACGAATATTAACAATAAATTGATTCGCATGAACGACATTCCACTCATAAAGACCCGGCTTTAATTGATATCGACAAAATTCTCCCGCAAATCCGCGTCCAATTGTGCCTGTATCAACAAAAAAAAAGAGAAAAAAAGTTTGATTAGATAAAAAGAATTAATGGAAAAAAAAAAAGAATTTCAAGGACAGCACGGAAGGTCATAAATGACATTGAATAATTGTTCACTTACCGCCACCAATACCTCCAATTGGACATCCATAAATTCCATCATGATTCCTCATACTAAAATAATCCATTAAAACAGGATTTCCACCTTTAGAATTACGCCAATAGTAAGGAACATATCGAAACATCATCGGAACTAAATTCCAAATTTGCTTCCATGATGGCTTCAAATTTTGCGAAAAATTTTCTTTATCGGGAAATTTATGATTAAATTTAAACTTTAAACCGTATCCGGGTACTTGAGTGATTGTTTGTTTAAAGTCTGTAAAGCTTTGTGATGTCTCATCTTGTGACATTTTTGGACAATTGTCTTAAAACTTGATTTTTTACGCCCGGCAAATAAGAAATTTTTCACAAATTTTTTTCTTTCTTTTTTTTCAGTTCCTTCTGTTTTTGTTGACGACTGATTTGTGTGAGAGAAACTTGACGAATGAGAGATTATTGAGTATGGCGAGGGGATGGAATGTCAGTAAAATAATTTGAGGATGCAAAGGTTGTTGAGTGATGCGAATGGAATTGTTTATGATGCGAAAATCATATGTTGCTGCGATTCTGTTTTTGTTATTGGGATTTTTGAATATTTTGTGTAACGGACAATGAAGTTGGATAGATTTTTAGCATTGATACATGCTGAATTTCGGATCTGAAGCTGTGATAGGACTTGACATGATGTTATACTAACTTGGAGTCAATTTCACTACAATTTTTAACAATTTGACGTAGTCTGATTCAACATGGACTCAGTCCTAAGTTGACCAGAGTTGGAAGGACTTGGGATTGGAGGCAGAAGTCGAAGTCAAGTCGCATGTTATATGATTCCACTGGAGTTCGGACTTTGTGGATTCGGAAGGACCAAAGCTTATCTGTTTATGCTGTAATTTGCTAAATAAGGAATCAATGAACACAATTTTTTTGGAATTTATTATATTTTATTGTCTTTTTATAAAAATAAATTGAAAATTATTTGATAATAAATAATTGAAGTCAGACCAAATAGTGGCGTAGTCGTGAGGAAGAGATAGATGGTTTCCGGGACAACAATCCCAACCCTCATCCTCTTTCCCCATTTTGTCAAGATCTGAGTTACATTTTATATAAAAATATGTCAAATTTCCAAAAATTCTCAAAAATTCGATCAAATAGATCAAAAATTGTCATAATTTCAAGTCTTTGTTCTATGCTGCTCATTAAAACCTAATTTTCACTTCCTCTCCTCTCTGCTTTACTCTTCTCAACCAGCATCTTAATCTTCCCATCCTCATTCAACCGTGGCCGTCCACGTCTCTTTCTATTTGGATCCTCAATTGGAATGTCAATCAACTTTGTCGTATTCTGGTTCCAACGTCTCATTGCATTGGATCTCTCATTAGGTGTCAAATTTTCAGGTATTAATTGAGCTTGTTCTTGAAAAACTGATTGTCGTCGCTTTTTCATTGGAATCTTTGGTGTCGTTGGTGTGGCTGATTTTGGACTATTGTCCACTAATCCTTGGTATTTGAACTTGTCATTGAAAGTTGATGTCTTTGGTGATTCTGGGAACTTTTGCTTGTCATTTGGTCCACTTTTGGATGTGCTTGGTGATTTTGGTGATTGAGGTTGATTGTCTGATGATCCAACACGTGCTGCATTTAATGACGGTCTCCTTCGCATGTCTAGATAGCGTGCAAGTTGCTCTTTTGGAATTTTCGACAGATATTTTTGGACATTTGGTGTGTTCATGTTGATTATGGATTCACGTCGTTTCTGAATTTTTCTGGGTTTTGATGCGACTTGCTTAGGGGCTGCTTTTGGTTCCTTATTCTTATCCTTGTCAGAATCATCGGAATCTGGGAACTTATGAAGTATTCTTGGTTTACTAGCTGCTTTAATGTCTAAATTTTGATGATTTTTGGACGAAATTTGCTCTAACTTTTGATCAGGCTTCATCGATGCTGAGCCACACATCGTATCCCATATCTTTTGATTTTCAGACTTTGGTTCCGATGACTCATCAGCATCTGAACTTAATTTCCTCCTTTTCGACTTTTGTTCGTAATTTTCAGCCTCAGAATCACCCGACTGTGCACTTTTGTAGTCACTTGATGAGTTGGAGTCAGCAGTAGGAATTATTCTACTGGATTTAGTAGACTTTGCAGCAAAATTCCTGACTGCGACGGGTTTTGGTGGTGAATTTTGATTTTTGCTGTCATTTTTGGCTTCTTCAGATTTCTTTGGACGTCCTCGCTTTTTTCTTGGCTTTTTTACCGTTTTGATCATCGCAACACCTTGCTTCCACATTATTGCCGGTGCTTCCTTTGGATTCTCAACCTCATCCAATAGATCACTTGTTAAACTCATCGGATTTTCCGGTATGTCAATCAATTTTTTGGTTTGCATGCCATAATGTCGGAGGAAATTGACCTTTGACTTTATCTCATCTGGTGTTGCATTTTTCAATTGTTCGTCGGAAGTTGGAAGTGCTGATGAAGTGGATTTTGAGATAATTGGTAGATTTTCAGATGAAACTGTCGATAATGTTGGTGAACTTAAGTTTGATGTTGATGAGATTGGTGAGGAGTTTAAGGGTATTTGAGTTGGGGCAGTGAAACTGGAAGCTGGTTGCAAGACTTTCTTTCTTAGGGCTAAATTTGAAAATCGTCTTGCAGGTGTTGAAGGGGTTTGTGAAGAAATTGATGGATTTTGAGAAGGAATTGACGAAACTTGTGGAAGACTTGATGAACTTTGGGTTTGAATTGACAATTTTTGAGGAGTATTTGATGAATTTTGTGGAAGATTCGACGATTTCTTTGTAGAATTTTGAGTCTCAGCTTGAGTTTGTGCCTCTCCAACAAGATCTAACCCTGATGGTCTTAAACCAGTTCCTTCATCTAAATTCATAGGAAATAGCTGAAAGCTTGAAGGCCCAGGAGTGAAAATTGGAGGCTCTGGAGGAGGACTTTCGACTTCTGATGACTGAAGAGTTGATGCTGACTTTTCAGGTTGTAAACTTGCTGAATCAGCTGCATTCATATCTAAATTCTTCCCTAAAATGTCATTTGGAATTCCAGAATTTGAAGTAAATGCAGAACTAATCCATTCAGATTGTATATCAACTGGCGATGGAACTCTAGCTGGAACAGTCATTGAAGGACCTGCATCTGTATTCTTTGATTTTTCCAGTCTATTGAACTTCTGACATAGACTCAAAATCCTTTGATTTGAGGAACTTGTATCATTTTCCATTTTGATTGGAACTGTCGTCACAGATGCGACTGGAACTTGACCGTCAACTTGATTTGATGTCGAACTTGCATCCACAGTTTTATTTTTTTCATGTGCTGTCAAATGCTCGTCTATTTTTCGAGTCAGATCCTCTAAATTCTCATCATTTTCAAGGCAAACTGTGTCATCTGAGTCACATAGGATTACATCATTGTCTGAATCCTTGGCAATTGATTTAAATCCTTGTAAACTTTCCATCGGAATATTTGCAATAATTTCATTAACATTTTCAAAATTTGGCATTTCCAAATTTTCATTTTCGTCAATTTTAGCTTTGGTATTGGATATTGGAATTTGATCAGCCTGTTCAGCCTCATCTTCGTCACTAGAATCTAGACTTATAGGTGCCTCTACTTTTTGTACTTTATAAATGTAAAAGTTTGTCTTGTCCACATGGTCTGATCGATTTGGATCCGCTCCCATCCCGACTATTGCGCCATCAAAAAGTTCAATTTTTTTGCGGATGATTTTCTCGTTGTTCACAAATGTTCCGGCTGATGACTAAAAGAATTGATAAGAAATTAGATTTTTTGAATATTTTGGGAATACTTAGGGGTTGTTCACTTGTTACGTAACTCGATTTTTGAGCCATCGTAAGAGCGGATGAGTCTTTGCAGCTTAAGCGAGGGGACTTCCAAGAGTGTTACGTAATAAGTGAGCAGTCCTTACTGTTACTTACGAAATCTTCAATAAACATCTTTCCATTCTCAAATGTGATTTTGCAGTGGTTGAGTGAGCATCTCATGTTTTTGAGTATGAAGTCACAATCTTTTCCACGACCTGTTGAGAGAAATTGTAAAGTTAATGAATGATTTTGATTGATTTATTCAAGTTTGGTGGGGAACTGCTCTAGTAAGTTTAGCAGAATTGTACTATGTATTGTAAATTGGCCATCAAGAGAGCTAAGGGCGTAGCCAGAGGGTTGTGGAGAAGGATATATTGGGGTTTTGAAGCCCTCTTACTCCTGAGTACGCCTACTCTTGACAGAGCCTCATTTAAGCACATTTAAAACAATTTTTGGTCATTTAAACAGTTCCAAACCACTGACAGTCGTCAAAATAAATAAGTAAAGAATTTTGACTTACCAAACATTGTCTCCGGTTTCACAAACGTGAAGTTCTTGTAGTGGATCTTAAAATTGCAGTTGCCCATTCTCTTAAGGAAGTAATTTTCAGGATTGAATGACATTTTGTGTCTCTTTTTAGCTTCAAGATGTTAAATTCTGCAAATTTTAAAATATAAAGCAATATTTATGTGTTTCCACTTCTGTCTGCTCAATGTTTAATCTCAAAATGATGAAATTTTATGAACAACACTTAAATATATGAGATTATAGTATTGTGAAGTAATTAGTACCTGACAAAGTAATAAAAACATTCAGATAATCTCAGTAAATTAGTAAACAACAACAGCATGATGAATCTCATGCTACCTGGCAATTATTTTTATGAATTTCGGAAGCTTCGAGAAAGGGCGGTAAATGAGATTTTGAAGGATATAATTCAATTAATGAAGAATTAGTAAATTTTGTCAAAGCGGAAACACTAGAGATCAAAGTAGAAGGGTTTGTGTAAAGCTTCAAGGATCCTAACACTCGCTTATCCCTTCCAGAAGCAAATGACAAATGAAACCTGCCAAATGAGAGTTCCCGATGCCAAAACTATGACTTTGCAGTTCAATCTTGAGATCCTATCGATACAAAGACTTCAGAAAGCCCTCCTGCCTATTTTAATCTGTATTGAGTCATAAACCCAAGATAAGAAGTTCATGGAAGGAAATTATTGTCAGAATTGGGAATTGGCATGTGTTGATAAGCAAAAGAGGCAACTTTATTGGCATACTGATGGCATTGAGCTTTACAAATTATCTGTCAGCATTTAAAGTAAGTAAGAATCATTTAGAAACATTCTCAGAATTTCACGTAAATTTCCACCTGGAAGTTGGAAATTCGTTTGAATCTCATGAGCAAGTATTATTTTATTTTGAATCATAAAACTAAATAACTTCAATATTTTAGTCAAAATTTGAATAAATATTTTCTTAATTACTAACATCAAAAACATCATCCAGCGTGGAAGTTCTCCATCAATTTACAATAATAATTTCATATTTTCTTATCACATCAAATTTAATTCTTAATCACAATATTTTATGTCTATTTTAAATCAGTCTTATAAGAATATTCCAATTAAGTGGAATTTATGTCGATTTTTATTATTCTTAACATAAACCAAAAAACCCAAAAAACCGGATCACAATAATAAGTGCTGATCGTGACAAATTCATCGACAAATGAGAACTGAATATGAAAATTGGAATTTTTTTTGTTTTTAAATGAAATATACAACAAAAATATCAAAATAGAGCGGATTTTACGGCTGTGTTGGGGAGAGTATTTGACATTGAGGATGTGTGGGTGATATCAAGTTTTACCTAGACATGTGCTTGACATTTTACCAATACTATCATGTGGAGGCATTTAAATTGCAGTCAAATTTGATTTTAAAAACATTGAAAAAAAATGACATTTTTAAGCTCAATTTTAGGTGATTTATTGATGGACATTTAAGGAGCCATTCACTTGTTACGTCATATTTTAGGGGTATGGGGAACTAGGGACTGAAATTTTGCTACTTGATGACTAATCTCCAAACCATCCTAATCAGTACCACATCATGACTTAATCTTTTCCGTAGATTCTCAAAAATTGCACAATTTTTTTACTTTTACTTCTGGTTCCTTTGCAGACAGCTTTAGTTGTATTGAGACATTATCTCTATCTGTGTTCAAGGTTATCTTTGTTTTTTTACACATTTTTTTAATGTCCGTAATTTAAATGTTGCAAATTTATTCAGGTCATTTTTGTTTGTTATGACTTATCTCGGATGAGATGAATTGACGAAAATCAAAGAATTTTTGTAGACAAAATGGGGCAAAATAGAGGCTTAAATGGGACGATTGGGACACTGATTTGCCATTTTGATGTCCACATGATCACGTTATTTGCATGAGTCTGACGAAACGCTTACTTCCTTGGGTGAGGTGTACGGTAGGTTCATTATCGCATAACGTTTGTAGACAGCTTTATATTTCGACAACGTCTACCAATTCGGGATATTTAAAAATTTAGCATCCTTATTTACACAATTAATCCAGGAACTTTTCAGTCTAATTAGAATTCTGACCAGGGGTCAGATGGTTTGAACTTTTTATGTCGTATGCCTTCCTGGGTAGTAATGTTGATGTTTTTTCATTCGGAACTTGAAGAGCCATCATTTCTATCACGACAACCCTGAAAAGTTGTGTTGCTTTATCAATCAAAAAACCCAACATGATGTCAACGTGATTCTAACATGATACCGGATTTAAACCGAACTTCGCGCTTAGTCAGAGTTATGCCGGTTTGACGATGGAATGAATGAATAAAATAAAATAAAATCAAGTTTTAATTTTTCAATAATATTTACAACTTTATTTTTTATAAAAATATTAATATGAACAAATTGTAAAAAAAATTTTTAATGTCTTTAAATTTGATTCTTTTTAGAGCTCAAAGTTGATGAATTCTTATCAATTTAGCCAGTTTATAGTCGTATGCTACTTGACTTTTTTTTACTACAATATAATTAAGTCGACATTGGGCTCTAAATTTTTTCAACTAAATTTAAATTTTTAAAAATCAATCTTAGGACCGTTCACTTATTATCACTCAAATCTGACCCTCCTCCCTCTTCTCCGTAACAAAATCTCCATGGAAGCAACTTTCATGATCCCCTCTCCCTGACCCCCACCCCTCACCTCTCAACGATCGTTCCATAACAAGTGAACTGCCCAGCATTACAACTAATACAACTAATTTTCTAAAATATATTTATTCAATTTGATTCATTAAGGAAGAAATGGCATTTTAAAATTTCATTTTTAAAGTCTATAAATCTCACTCGATATATTTGTCACTGGTTCATAAAAAATGATATTTTATTGCACCCTAAATGCTATGCAAAATTTTATTCTTTTTTATATAATCTTTCTAATTTTTATGAGCATTCTGTCTAAATTTCTTATTATTGCCTTTATTTATAAATTTCAAATTTTTTAAAATTTTAAATTCAATTTTCATTTTTTTTAAATTTAAATAATTTTTAAACTTAAATTTTCAACAATTTTAAAACTTAAAAATTGAAATTGAATTTTTGCAATTTTTTAAATTTTTGCAATTTTTTAAATTTTTAAAATTTTAAATTTTCAAATTTTTCAAATTTTTCAATTTTTTCAAATTTTTCAAACTTCTCAAATTTTCAAATTTTTTAAGTTTTTTAAATTTTTCAAAATTCTGTCAATTTTCTAAAACCTAACCTACTTCCTTTATTCTCCATCCGACAAAAAAGTCCTCACAAAGACGTCCTCACAAAGACTGAATTATTGAATGAAATTTTCCTATTTTCATCCTTTTTCCTTTTTTTGGACAAAATTGACTTCTCTTTTGGTATTAAATTAGTTACATTAACAATTGGCATTTTCAAGATCCTCTCATCATCCGAATAAGCATCAACATCCGTTTCCTCATCCGACACTTCAATACAAATCTGTGATGAACACTCAGCAGCTTCATTTGTCCTTATTGTCGACAAATAGTTCTTATAATGCTTTTGTGACATTCTAGACACAGTCGATATTCGCGTACCGTATGCCTCAATTCCAAAATTGTCATCATCATCATCGTCATCATCATCATCAGAGTCTCTATGACAAAATTTATCCAAGTCCGATGGCCGGACAATTTGATGAGTATTTTGAGCTTCTGCCTTGTTTTTGGATGTTTCAGCAGGTTTATAGTCAGGATCATCATAATAATATTCAGGTCCAAGTCGATGTCTTTTGACAGTCGGACTAGTGCTGCTGTCAGAATCATCGGAACTTGATTCATTTGCTCTTTTATGACTTTCTAAGTTTGACATCGTTTTGACTGCCGACGATGAGAATGCTGACTTAACAGCAAAATTGGACCTTTTTGGGATAAAGTCTTCCTCGTCAATACTTGCAGATCGCTTCTTAGGCTTGTTTGCTTCACAAATTCCCTTTGAATCGAGAATGTCTGAACAAATGTTGGCATAATTTTGATAAATTGACGATGATTCCAGTCGCTTGATGCTGCTCATGGCTAATGCAATCTCTGTATCAGTAAGTCGTTTGAGGACAACACATGCTTCTGGGAATTCAGGATAGAATGGTGTTATATCTTCGGAATCTGATAGATTGTCTTGATCTAAGGATTGATATTGTTCGATGGTTGGTGATGGATGGATGGTTGGGTGCTCTGATGGAATGAAGGGTTTGTCTGCAGCTGAGAGGTTAATTAAGTCTTCATGTGATCTGTCTTCAACTGAGTTGACAACTACATCTTCAGTTGAGAGGTTTTGGTCTTCGATTGAGGGTTTGGAACTGTCCTCGAGTGAGATGTTGGCTCGATCTTCAACTGATAGGTTAGGTAGTTCTTCTGTTGAGAAACTAGATTGATCTTCAACTGAGATAATGGTTTGGTCTTCGACTGACAGTTCATGTTCATTAGTTGACTGATCTTTTTTAGTATTGATCCATAACCTCAAACTTATGTTCTTCGGGTATCGCAGGTATTGAATTTGACTTATGGATTGTAATAGGAACTCTGAGCATGTCTTTATTGTTATCTCTGTCTACATTCGTTTTGCTGACTTCTTGGTCTTCTTTAGACTCGAATTCGATCTTTGGTTCAGTTATCTCAAACAGGTTATTCATCTTAGGTTGATCGATAGGTTCTGTTTGATCATTTGGCACTGACTCTTTAAATTCAGCTGTATTGTCCTCAACATCAATTTTATACTCAATTTCATCATCTTCTTCATCGGAATCAGACAGCTTCTCAGTTTCAGCAAGTGAACAAACTTCAAGACTGTCGTCTATATCTTCAGGAGCTTCAAGTCGGTCATCTATATCTTCAGATGGATCAGACTTAGTGACTGCAATTGGATCAATGTTGGAATTGTCATCTGCTGTTCCTAGCTCTGTCAAGTCACTGTGAATCACAACTTCAGCTTCCTTCTTGACATTTTCAGCTATTGCTGGTCTAAGCATCAAGCTAGGCTGTGTATGTTGCGATCCATCCTTATATTTGTCATATTTCATTCTCTGTCTGTCAGCCATCATTGCTGATAATGAACTATAGACTTTCTGCAGTGGCTTATGTGCGAAAGTAGGAATCTTACGTACGTTTGAACCAGGCTTTCTGCCTCTTTTCTTTGGAATCTTGATTTCCTTTGGTTTTGCTGGCCGTCCACGCTTTTTCTTTTCAGGGGATGGCTGCGTCGGCACTGTCATATCATTTAGAACTCCTGATAGGTCCACATCAACAATTGGGACATATTTTACAGGTTCGAATGCATTCAACATAAAACCTTGGTCGATTTGTCTATGGTTGTCGGGTATGACAGCCAATTGTGGAACTGGACGTTGAATCTCATCTTGACTGGCTACATATTGATGATATTTGTCATCTTTTCCGTCTTCATCGTGACTTTTTGACAACTCGACATAAGAATCTTCTTTCGGTTCCATCTGCATAGGCATAACAGCCTGCAACGGTATCAATGGAGGAACGACATCCTCATTGGTGACCAGGGGTGGTGTCATGGTCAACTGCTGTTCAGCAGATATACTTCTCAACATTTTGGCTACTTCCTCTTGTTCAAGTAGCAATGATTGTTGATCATTTGGAACTTCATCCTCAGCTTCTTTAGCTTTGTCTTCCTCTAAGCTGTCGTCAAGAACAATCACATCAACTTGCCTGTCAATCAATGAGGCAAGATCCAGCATGCTCTTGTTGTTTTGAATATTCTGAGCAATTACTCTTAGAGATTCACTATAGCTCATGCTGTCAGGTGGCTGTAGTGTGTGTTGGACTGACTTAGAGGAGTTGGTTGGATTTTGATGTGCTGGAGAGACTTCTGGATGGTTTGGTTGGTAATACTGATTGACTTGTGAGTTGGATGGGTTGATAGTTTGAGTATTGGCACTGATTTGTTGACTATTGGGAACTACGACATTTTGATGATTGAAATAATCGATTTCTGGGTTGATTCGCTCACATGAAAGCACAGTCACGCCACTATTTGAGGTTGGTTTTTCGATATTCATCAGATTTTGACTATTCGTTTGATTCTCATGAGTAGAACAAGATTGTGGCTCTTGACTTGACATGCTCTGATGTTTCATGTACATTTGTAGCATATGATCGGCTTTTTGATGCTCTTGGGTCATGATTTCGAGCAATTGATCAGAAGTTATCGTTCTTTGGACTATTTGAGATTTTTGGTTTCTCTTATGATGTCTTTGACTTGAGATAAGATGCTGCTGACTTGAGATAAGATGTTGTTGTCTTTGGGTTAAATGTTCCTGAATTGAAGCTACATTCAATTGATTTGCTGCTAGATTCTGTAAGCTTGGAGTTATATTCTGCGAACTTGAAGGTACATGATTTGGAATTGAGGTTAAATTCTGTTGATTCAGAGCAAGTTGATATGAAGGTAGATTCTGTTGGCTCGAAGCTACATTCCTGAAATGTGATTTAGGATTCTGTGAAATCAATGCCTGCTGCTGTTGACTCGAGGCCTGCTGCTGATGACTTAAATATAGATTTTGATATATTGAATCTAGATTAGGTAGATTTAAGTTTGGTATTGGTTGACTTGAGATCTGGCTTGGGTGCTGTTGTCTTGAAGTCTTGTGATGTTGTCTTGAGCTCATATTTTGCTGACTGGAAGCTAGATTCTGTTGACTGGAAGCAATAATCTGTTGCATCTGTTGCATCTCTTGCAACTGTTGATTTGATACCAAATTATGTTGACCCAAGTCCTGATGCTCTTTGCTTACTCTGGATAGCTCTTGACTTACATATTGTCTAAACATTTGTGACTCTAGAATCACTCTTTCTGAAGATTGAGCAGCATTTCTAGCCATTTGACCAATCTTTGCCATATGTCTTTTTTGATGAGTTTGTTTTTGAGTACTCCGACGATGCTGTCTTTGTTGTTGACTTAAAGGATCGTTCTTTTCTATGTTTTGGTATGGTACAGCAATTACGCTATCTCTTTGTACTTGTATTTGTGAATCTTGACTAAAATGTTGTGGATTAACCATCATTTGCTGCAAATTACTACTAGGCTGCTGAACTTCTGGATTGTGATGTTCAAAACTATGGATTGATGGATTTCGACTACTATTTGGATTCTCACCACGATTCATATAATTTCCATCAGACGAAAGCATTCGTGGTGGATTGTTTTCTATAATCAGCACTTCATCCTCATGTTCTATGAATGTATATGCCCTGTGTGATCGATTTGAATCAGCAACCTGAGGATTATTCTGATTTTGATCATTGACTATATAATGTGGCTTTTCAGGCTGTTGGATAGAACTTTGATTCTCATTAATATCTTGAACTGGCATTGGTACAAATTGAGGATTATTAGCTTGATTTGGAAAAGGCACAACGATGATGTGTTCAGAATTTTGAGGATTATCAGCGGAATTTCCACCGTCCCTGACCCTAAATATCCTCACTTGATTCTTATCATCTTGTCTTTGTCTTTTATGTCTTCGATGACTATTTTTAGTCTGTTCCTCATTGTTCCTTATTTCAGGATTTGTAACCATCTGTTTATTCTGCTCAGCATTCATTGTTACTGTCTTTAAGACTTCCTCAAGATTAGAGAACCCAAAGTTGCTTGGCAATGGATCATTTATCGATATTATGTCTTCCTGCCCTTGCTGGACATAATCATTGCTGTCTAAAGTGTGTAAGTTCTGTTCCATTCCAGATATTTTAATCAACAGCCTCTCAAGCTTATTAATCATTTCATCACAATTTAGTGAATTTTGAGGTGCATTCCTTATTCTGTTATTCATTATAAATTCCAGTTCATCTTCATTAAGGCAGTCGGTAATCTCGAGGAGTTCAGGTAGGTTGTCATACTCGCCGTCGTCTGAACTGTCTTGTAAGTGCTGTTGGACATTTAGATGCTGTGAAGTTGATGGTACATTCATAGATGGAAGAAGATTCAACTGCTCTTGAGTTAGAGGAACATTAAGCTGAACTACTGATGGTTTATTGGATCTTTCTTGACTTTCACGAATCTGCCGCATCTTCTGCAGCTTATTTTTGAGTTTCTGTAGCAAGCGCTCTTTAGCTATTAATTTGGAACTGCTTTTTGATTCTAATTGGATTTGCTGGAGGGTTTTTGGCTTGTCTACGTTAGCGGTTACTGCATGGGTTATTGGATTATATTGATTGATAGCTGGATAGTCATGACTATTCAAATTTGGATGATCTGAAGTCAAATTGACATTATGCTGTGGTATAAGATCGATATTTGAGGATATTTGAATAGATTGAGGCATTTTGAAGTTATTTGGGTCCAAATTTTGTCTTTGGAAGTTTGGTCCAGATTGACTTGGGAAGCACATCAAGTTTATCAGTCAACAAATGCTCCAAGTCGCCATCCGGATGTGGAATCATCCGACTTTTTGGACAATATCTTCAACATTGTCTGCTGCTTTGGACTTTCAATACGTTTTGGTCTTTTTTGAGTTATTTTTCTCCTTGATGACTTCTTCGGAACGTCCACAACTTCCTGATCACTGATATTATTCAAAATCTCAATGATTATATCTTGATTGGAATTTTTCCCACCATTTCCAGCATCATCTACGACCATTTCAGATCCATCGTTGAATATAAACTTCTTTTTGAAGCCAACAGCAGGTGACTCCTCAGTAATTGACTGAATTTCTTTACGGTAAGCATCCACAGTTGAGATTATGTTTCCAGAACTATTGTTGATGATTTCGACTGTGTTTTTGGGCTGGATTTGAGGTACTGGAAGTTGCATTGAAGGCTGGATTTGAGGTACTGGTACTTGTATTGAAGGCTGTTGGATATACTGCTCAACTATCTCCGTATGAGGACTTGGTCCAGGTAAATCTAACAGCGGCATATCCAACAACTTTCTTGCTGCTTTTGGTTTCGACGACTTTTTCTGTGTCTCAATATTGTCAGGAACTCTATTAAAGTCACTGTCCCTATACCAATCAGCCTCTCTACTTTGTATCTGTCCCAACTTCTTCTCAGTCGGTGTAACTTGCCTACTGTCTAATGAGACTGACCTAAGTCTGGTCATTACAGGCTCTGTTCTGACTGTTCTTACATCAGATGTTGCTGACTTGATGATTTCATTGGTTCGTGCTGAGAATTCCTTGATGACAGACTTGTCATTGATATTAAGCTCATCTGATGTTGTCTTTGTGAGACTTCTGACTAATGTTGTGTAGCTGGCGATAACTTTTGACTGAATTCCTGTTTTTAATTTATTTTGGGGCTTTTTGGGGAAATAATCGACAGGTTTTGATTTAAAAGGCGTTGCTAATTTTTTTGCGACTTCCATCGCTTTATTTTTATGATATTTGGGAGGTTTGACTGAATAATCTGGATCTTTCAAGCTTGTATCCTTCGAAATTACTAAAATCTCTTTCGACGTCCCTGAATCATGTGAAGTTGAACTTCTACGAGACGTAATTGAATATCTTGATGGAGTCACTGGCTCTTGTTGGCTGGAACTTCTCTGAATCTCATTGAATTTATCAATTCTCTTGAAAACTCCTGGCGCATCTGAAGGTAAAGTTGAACTTCTGCGACTTTTCATCAATTTCTTATCTTCCTTAACATTTGGAAAACTAGCTTTAGTGATTCTTATGCTTGATGGACCTGTTGGAGTTGATGTCCAATTTTCAGTTACTTTTTTGAATTTATGACTTGAGTTTGAGTCGGATTTTGTTGGTTCTGATGGAGTTTTTAGATTTTCAACTTCGGATGGTAGTTTTGCAGACTCTCGAGGACATGTAGGGAACTTATAGTGAATCTGCAGATTCCATGGTAGTGGGCGTGGATGAAGAGCTGATGATGAATCATAGGTTGATGTTGACAGTGTAGTTTGTGATTTGTTTGGGTCTATAGCTGTATTTGAATGTGTAATATCCAAATCAGATCGATTTGCTGCTGCATCTGTAGAAATATTAACTAAGCTAAGCGGATCTGTAGCTATATCTTGAGCTATGTCATCTAATTTGTGAGCATCAGTGCAATGACTGACATTATTCACATTATCTACAGATTTCTCATCAGATTCCTTCAATTCAGACTTTACAGCTTGTACCGGCACCGGAAATTCTCTCAATCTAGAATCATTTGGATCATGTGACTTATCGTCATCAATTTCGTCTATATCAATGACTAAGCTGTCACTATCATAGAAGTCTTCAGACAATTGAGAACAGTATGCTGGTATAATTGAGATATTGGTCTGTTCTACAGGTTTTGAAGCTTCATCTGATTTTGCTTGATGTGGTTGTAGAGGTTGTTGGGCCTCATCACTAGTTTGTTCAATGCCTTTGACTTGCTCTTCTCCTGGATTCTCAACTTCAACACCAATTTGCTCATCTTCTGGCTTTTTATCTTCTAAATGCTCTTCAATCTCGATACAAGTTTGATTAGCTACTCCTAACTGCTGTTCTAGTGACGTTTCGGTCACTTTTTGTGTTTGAGAAATCTCAGACTCGACACTAACTTGATCAGCTCTGGCAACCTGCTGTTCTAGAAGCTTCTGATCAGTAATTGGCTCAACTACTGTCATTTTCTGTTCTAGCAGCTTTTCAGTTGCGGCATTAGATTGTTTATCCACTGTCACTTGCTGTTCTTCAGGCTTCTCAGTATCTACTCTAATTTGTTCAGCTACTTCTTCTACTTCTGTTGGTTTTCCACCCTCAACATCGATTTCCTCTTCTAACAAACTTACAGTGTCCATGTTATGGACATTTGCAGCAGATTCTTCTGATTGAATGTCAGGAACATTATTAGATTGATTAGAAATTGAAGATTTTTGGTCATTTTGAGACATTTCATGTATGATCTCATCTATATCAGGCGATGACTCATCGATAATCAATTCTTGATTAGATGTACTATCTAGATGGTCGATGTCTAGATCTTTTGATGGACTTTGTGGAAGTTTGGTCGATTTTGGGTCCATTGAAGCTTGTTCTGGATTTGTAGATGTCTCTACTGTCGGAATGTCAATGATTTTTGGGAATTTATCATCGATTCCGACTAATTTATCATAAATACTGTCTAATTCCACTTCATTTCTCACTTCCATCCTTTCACTCAATTCCTCTGCCGTAGCTATATTTAACACTATCTCATTGATTGCTTCCTCAACCTCTCTTTCATCCATTATAATTTCATTCACTTTATTTACGTCAATTTCTGTTATTTCCTCTTCCATTCTGACTGAATCGTCAGCTTCGATCCACTTTTGTGTTAATTTATCAGCAGTTACTGTGCATTTGTTATTAAAATTATTGTAAACTTGTGGCATAACAGGTGTTTTGGGGTCTGTTTTATTATAATTTTGTGGCACGTCGTGTTCTTTTGTTGACAATTTTGAAGATGATGTGGATGAAGCTAATATGTCGGGGATTGTGTCATCTTTATTGGGAGAATTTGAGGTTATGTCATCATCTTTGAGTGATTTTGAGGTTTGGTCTTCATTTTCAGGCAACTTTGAGGTTATGTCTTCATTTTCAGGTAATTTTGATGTTGACTTATCACTTTTAGACGATTTTGAGGTTATGTCATCAATTTTAGGTGACTTAGAGGCTATGCTATCAATTTTAAGTGACTTTGAGGTTAGGTCATCATTCTCATCTGACTTTGGAGCTTCTGATGAGTTGAGAAGATCACTAGATGTTGGTATAGACTCTACAGCTAATGAATATACAGATTTAGATGGCTTGAAAGTGACTGTAGATGTAGTTGATGTCGTATTTAATTCTAAAGGTTCTGACAATGACTTTTGTCTCTCCAAATTGTCATCATTTGTTGATTTTGGTGTCTGATGATCTTCATCTAGTTGAGTATTTTCACAGCGATATTGACTGTTTTTCCGCTCTAATCTTAAGCTAGTTCGTTGTGGTCTTATGTTAGGTGATTCAACCTTCTCCGATATCAACGACAAGCTACGTTTTATTGAGTCAACATCAATGTCCATCAACAAACTCTTATTTTTAGATAATATATCGAAATCTATAATGCTATCTTGTGCCTTTTTGCTGAAAATTTCAGGATTTACTTCAAACTTATCCTTATCAAGCTGAGAGACGTCATGCGCGAAGCTTATGACTTCAAATCTAGACATTTTATTCTCTAACTTGCTATAAAGTGATTTGTTTTGATTTGGGGATTTAAATAGTTGAAAATCAAGTTGGATGTCCTGATTATCATGCTCAATTGCTGCGAAATTGCTGACTTTTTCACATTTGTCAAGCAGTTGTTGCGACATTGACATTAGTTCCGATGCTTTTGACATTAATTCAATGGGAGATATTTGTGAATTTGAGGATTTGGTTGAGTCATCTTGGGGATTAGGGTCATCTGTTAGAAACAGCATTGAATCTTCAGTTCTGCTTAATTCCAACTCATATGCAATTTTGTTCTCTAAATTCTCATTATTCGTCACCATCTGCTCAGACTCCTGTCGACTTATTAATTGACTCATATTGCCACCAAGATCACCTTTAGCAAATCCAGAATCCACAGTAGCTTGAACCACATCCAATAATGTTTTTGACTGTCCAATTGTTGGCTTATGTGTCCATATACTATCCATTATATCCAATTCTATAAGAGACGGAATCTTTTTTGGTAAAACTTGCCCAGGTCTATGCAACAAGTTCATCCCATCTGAAATGTATCTATCACCATCCAATTTCATTTTTTTTGCCTCAGTTCTGTATTTGGATTCTGTTATTGGAGTCGCTTTTTGATTTAATGATGATATATCCAAAATACTTGGAAGGCTTCTTTTACGATAATCGGTTGATGATTTACGTGATGATGCTCTTGACTTTTCAAGGTCGTTTGTGGATTGTCTACGCTCATGTAGGGAGTGCCTTCGTTTACTGGATGATGATCGTTGGCTGTCAGATGAGGATTTGTGATGTTCACTTGATGACTTCTGGCTCTCAGTTGATGGCTTTCTTTCATCAATTTTAGGCTTCTTATGATCAATTGAAGGCTTCTTATGGTCAGCAGATGACTTTTGCTTATCAACTGATGGCTTTGGCTGCTCAACTGATGACTTTTTATGCTCATTTGATGACTTTTGTTGATTTTTTGATGATTTTCGTTCATCAGTTGACAATTTTCGCTTCTCACTTGACGATTTTTCACTGTACTGAGACGATCGTCGACTTTTGTGTCTACTTTCATGAGATGACGATGAAGAATGTAGTGCTGATCTTGATTTTCGACGATCATGTGAATTTTGATGCTTGGAAGACTTTGAATCAGTTGTTTTCGAGCTGGATTTATGGGAATCTGATGTAATTTTTTGGGAATCTTTAGATGATTTAGGTAAAATTGAACCTAATGCTGGTGCTTTATTGTCAGCAGCAGCATCAGATGGACTTGAATTGGTTGACATTTGGCCAACAGCAACAGATTCAGATGAACTCAAATTTGGTGGCATTTTACCGTCAGTAGTAGAGTCAGGTGAACTTGAATTTGATGGAATTTTGTCATCAACAACAGGATCAGCTGCTTCTACATCCTCTAACTGTTCAAGAGATGATTGACTTGTTGCTGAATCTAATGAAAACTGTCCTGAATCTGTTGCTTCCTTTGTAGATTCTGAAGACAAACTTAGTGTCACAAGTTGACTATTTTCTTGTAGATTATCCACAATATCTTCAGAATCAATCTTTATTGGGTCAATGCTAGTTATCACAACTACTTTATCATCTGGGATCTGAATATGGTCTTCCTTTTCTTGAAGATTTGTTGATAGATTTGCTGATGGTGATAGCTCTGGCTCTTTTAAAGTTTGTGAGTTAGTAAGTGCATCGTGATCAGATGCAATAGGTTCTGATGAGCCTATGTCGTCAGTTTCAAGTATTTCATTGACAATTGTTGTCAAATCTTCTGATTTATCTAACGACATGGGAGTAGTTGGAATTATTTCATGTTCCTTGAGATTTTTTGGATCAGTTTTTGTACAGTCTGATGTTTTAGGGAAACTTGCATCATTAGAATCATCAATTGTTTCTTCTGTGATTGACATACTATTTGATACGGATTCATCTTTATCCAATTTAACGATTTCTTCCTCAATTGAGTCTTTTGTGTCTAAATTCACAGATAATTCAGTCTGGTTCAATGATGTTACAACTGGGATAGACTCTTGAGTTGGAGTTTCGTCATTTAAGGTAGATTTTTGATCAGTGAATGAATTTTCGTCTCTTTCAAACTCTGTAGACTCTGGAGGATCTTCAGTTAAGTTATGATCTTCCATTGACTCATCATGCTTAGTTGATTCATCAATAGGTTGACAAGACTCAACATGAGGTTCTTCTTCTCTTTGTACTTGACTTGTTATACCTTCAGATTTAAGTAGGATATCATCTTGGTTTTTGGATGCATTGTCACGAGTCAATATTGTATCTGATTGTGGTTCAATGTCTGAATGAGTCGTAGTTATCTCAATTTCTGATGATTCAGGTAGATTTGTTGATTGATTTTGTAGCTCTGACCATGAATGTTGAGCTAATTTCTCATGTGGTTCATTTAGTTGCTGTTGAACTTTTGTTGCTGTGTCTTCTAAATGTTGAGCATTAGCTGCTTTATTTTGACTGTGATCTATTGACTCTCTTGCATTAGTCTTATGCCTTTCGGATCTTCTAGCTGATTCTACAACCTTTTGTGACCCCTCAGTATCACTAGCAGTCTTGGCTCTTGACAATTTACTTCTAGTTGGTCGTTGAGCTTCTCTTGCCATTGGAGTTGATTTTTCTTTCAAATTTTCAACATATTTCTTCAATGTCCACTCATCATCACTAGATTCACACAATTTTGAGGCATTAAAAATATTCTTTCTGACTAAATTTGGCAAGCTTTCAGTGCTGCTTGCTCTTTCGTCTGAAATTTGTCTCAGCAATGTCCTTACTGATGTAGACATTCGAGTATTCTTAACATTTGGAGATGACTTTTTTGTATTATCTGAGCTGGACGATCTCAAGTTTGGTCGATGAATTAAGCTTATTAATGGAACAACATCTGAGTTACTATCGGAACTAGAACGTCGTGATGATGAAGACATTAACTCTAAATGCCTTTTGTCAATCACATAATCGGATGATATGCTTGACTTGCGACTTAGAGGACGTTCAGGAGAGCTCATACTTGATCTGGTGCTTCTCGTGGACATACTCGGACTACTTGATCTTTCAGTTAATTTGTAAATTTCTTCCGATGTTAGTTTCTTAAGCCTCACAACACATTTTTTGACTTCTTCGTGAATTTCAGATTTTTGGGTAGATTCTTCAGAGTTTGTGGATGATGTGATAGACGTGGACTGATCTTGTTGGATATCTGAGTCGATTTTTTCGGATTCACTTGCGATTGGCTTACGTTGTGGAGTTGGTTTGGAAGGTGATTTTGATGATGATCTGGTTAATTTTGTAACTTCAGACTGGAGTGATTCTGGCTGACTTGATGGCTCCAAATGGTCACTTTTTGCAGAACTCCTGCTTTCTTGGGTCTCCAAAGTATTAGATTGATCCAATTCTTGAATAGACTTATCAGATTTGGAAGGAGCAGATTCAGCATGACTTGAACTTGGTTCTTTTGGCTCACTTTGAGATTCTGATAGGACGATCTTCCTGGTGGATCTAGTGTAATGTCTGCTCAAGTTTATGGATGAATTATCAATGGGTTGTGATTTACCCATCAGACTAGCAGCACTTTCTGTTGATGTTGTGCTGATTGTCCTGTTTCTATGTTCAGACTCGGTTGCTTCTGTGGATTTATGGGTTAGTTCTGCATTTTTAACCTTAACAGATCGTAAAGAATGTCTTGATATGGTCAAAGAATCCTGATTACCGCCATTTTCACTCGATTTAACATCCTGTTTGTCTTTTGAAGCTTCATTCTCACTTAACACCTTATCATCAACTTGTTTAGACTTTTCAGCACTTCTAGAACGTCTTTGACTTTCCAAAAGCTGCTCTCTGATGGATTTGATAGGCTGAGTGGGTTTATTGATATCCACATTTGGATTTGGTCTAGGCTTAATTAATATTTTCTTCAATATCTCATGACTGACAATTGCTGGAGGATGAAGGCTTCGTCTAATCAGTGAATTATTATTTGATGGTTCTTTTAGAGGAAGTTCTTGTGATTCTTGCGATTTTGTTGCTTCAGATGATACATGTGAGTCACTGTTTCTACTGCGACTTCTTAAGCTTGTTAGATTGATTGTTAAAAGCTTGTTTGTTATTGCATTTTGAAGCCTTTGCTTTTTGGCTTCAGGTGAGTCTTTGTCGGTTGAGTTTGGTGAGCATTTGTCATCTGGTGAGCTTTTGGCCCTAACTTCTGAAGATCCATTGTCTTTAGAGTCTAATGATTTATTGTCTTTTGCGTCTAAGGTAGCTTGATGAGCATCCCCTGACTCTGTTGAGCTTTTGTTCAAACTTTGATGTATTTTAGTATGTCTACGAAGACCTCGTACATTTAAGTCTTCAAATGGCTGACTTGATTGTATATTTTCAGGCTTTTGACTGAATTGGATGCTCGATATAGGTGAAAAGACTGAACTGAAGCTTGGTTTTGATGACTTCGCTGATGGTGGTGACAATTGAGCTAAAGGTTGTGTACACCAAGTTACTCCTGATCTTGTTGTTTTTACATCCTCAACTTGAATAGATTCAGGTGGATTTGAAGTTTCTAAATGAGCTGATTTGTCACTTTTCGATTCATTTACTACAGCTTTGGTATCTTTTGAGTCTGTTGATTTGTCTCTTATTGAAGAATTAGCAGCTTCAATTTGAGGAACAACTCGACTTCTTAAGGATCTGACGCTCTTAGCTTCTTCTTTAATTTCTACTGAATTTTCCACATTGTCTGCATGTTGACTTGATGGTTCGGCACTTTTAGATCGACTATTTTTACTTTTCTGACTATCATTATTTGCAGACTCATGTGATAGTGAGGATGGTGGTTCAGATTTTTTATTGGACTCGACAGGCATGGCTGAGTCAACTGGAACTAGTCGATTTCTTAAATATCTTACTGATTCATCGAGATGACTTGATCGATTATTCGTATTAGATTTATAAACAGATGGTGTAGCTTCATGTTCAGTATTTTTAGCAGGAGTTCCCTCATTTGATGTATTTGTATTAAACTTTTGTAAGTTGTCGATGCTAAATGATGCTTCACGTGAGCTTGAGTCATCAAATTTAGTGAAAATTCCAGATATTGTTGGTTTATCAACTCTTCTTGTGTCAACGCTTTTTGATCGATTTCTTAAAACTCTTCTGCTTCCCTCATCTGATGTTGCAGGTACTGTGTCATTCAAAGGCATTTCGACCACAGTTTCATCAGTTTTTATTTTATTAATTTCTGATGTTTTTTCTATGGTTGTTGTTGATTGAGTTAATGAAAGTGAATCACTTGCCTTTTGTGATTGTCGTGTTGTTGGCCTATTGACATTTAATGGAGTCTGAGTAGCATTTGGAGTATTTTGAGTGATTGTTGAGGAGTTTACATTATTATCAGTTTCCGATGACTCTGAATTGCGTAATTTTCGTGATTCTTTGGAATTGTCGGCAGCAATAAGTTCAAAACTTTTAGTCTTCTGGAGTGTTGTAGGATTTTTTGAGATTTGTGGCGTAAGACGCTCAGAGCTTCTGGTTTTAGGACGGATATGGAAATTTGTTTGATGAGTATTGTCGGTATTTTGTGTTATCTCTTTAGGTTTTGTTGGTTCTATTGGGTTATGAGTATTTTGTGTTGATTTTTCTTGATTTTTGGTCTTTGAACTGTCTCTCTCGGACCTTCGTGGACTGATTGCCTCAAGGTCTTCCTTATTGAGTTTCACAATTTGATTATCTTTATCTTCAGACATATTTGATCTGGTTCTGATTCTTTCTGTTCTTGCATGAGATTGTCCTGCTTTGATATGTGATGTTAAGTCTTCTGAACTTTTTGAAATATTTATGTCTGACGTCATCAGATCTTGAATATTTTTTGACAATCCATCTTGATTTTCCGACTTTCTTCGATTCTCTAATAGCTCACTTGATAGCATGTTTAGTGAATCCAACAGAAGTAAATCAAGCATATTGTGATCTTCTGAAGCTTCAGATGAACTATCAATTGGTTCCTTGTCCTTAGAAACTAGTGAATTTTGACTTAATTTCTTAGTTGAACTTGAACTTCTTAGCTGCCGTTCAACTTTCTCTATAGTGGGAGTCTTGATTGTCTTTAGAGTTGCTTGCTTGTCGTCATTTTGATCTGGAGAAATAGTTGAAGATTTTTCGTTATCTTCAGCATCAGGAACTTTATCATCTTTTTTTAATGCAGCTTCTAGGATTGGTGTTGCTTTATCAATGGATGATGAGTCATTGGATGTGATGTTAACAGAATTCTCAACATGTGAGCGACTTCTTAGTGATCTTCTGATGGATTCGGATGGTTTACTCTTCGAATCCTCTAACTTCTGAGTAATTTCAGCTTCATCTTGTGGTTTCAGCAGCTTTGTGGAACTATCTGTGTCTTTTGGAGTCTGTATACATGATTTATCGACTATTTGACGTTCATTGCTTCGTTCTCTAGATTCAGTCCTACAATCTCCCTTCGACGCTGTCTGAGATTGAGCATTCCTGTTCACTCCATCATCTTTTCCATCCTTAATATCAACAGCTTCATCCTTATGCCAAACATTACGCTGTGATCTACCTTTCTTACACTGAACCTCAGCCTTAATTTCCTTTGACTTTTCAGCAATCTTTGAATATGTTTCAGTGACTTCCTGAATTTTACTTTCCACATACTGCTCACAGCTGTTAGGAACATCCATTTCTTTTTCATCCACAGCTTCACTTTTTGACATCACATCCTTGATCTCGTCAATTTTATTTTTTAGTCCTTTTAAGGCAGCCAATCCTTCAATCACTTTCTTAGACACGATGCGAGTTCTTGTTGATCGACGGACTGTTGAATTTAAGGCTGACAATTGAGAACTGCGTGAATTCACATTCGACTTTACAGCTTTACTTCTTGATGTCGTTCTAGTCGTTTGAGGAATTTTGAAATCATCCTCATGTAAGGGATCTTCTTGGTCGTTGTAAGACCCAAAGCTGGACACTTCAAGCTGATCTAGGTCAGTTTCAGCAACAGATTCAGGTGCGGACGTTTGATTATTGTTGTGCTGGAGATTTTCGTTGTTTGTTGTAGATGTGGCTGCCATGGATGAATCCAGTGCATTGACAGGTATATCATTTGGTGGTGCTTTGGTTTGTTCATCGTTTGTGCTGTCTAAATCTAATAATTAAGGATATAAATTAGGTTAGATTGGTAAGATTATGTACACAATTAGGGGCAGGTAGAGCTCGAGCTACACAGATCATCTGTAAGGCTCAATTATGAAGCTGTTAAGGCTTCGCTAAAGCTCTTTTATTAACACCTGGTAGGATTAAGAGTATAGAGTGGGGACGGGAAGGGGAGGAGGGTCATGCTCTCAATCACACACCTTGGTTTCAACTCTGATTGATTTGAGCGAAATGGCACCCGAAATGAAATATTACTGCTTAATTTAGAGCTTTAACGGAGCCTTTAAAGCTTCATGTTGCTCTGGGAGGAGGGGTAGGGAAGAAGGGAGGTAGTGAGAGCTGATATGTGGCAACCTACCTTGATTAATCACTCCAACTTCCTCCTCAATTGCCTTTGTATTATTTATCACAATTGCCGTATCGTCACACGCTTGAATATCTTCTTCAACTTCCGTGCTGGATACATGTGTTTCATTTTGTACATTTTCATCATTATTGTCAATTTGCGTAGTAATTTTATTGTTAATTTCAGTATTGCTATTTTGTACTTCTTCTTTTTGTTCGTCTGATGTGTCGCAGTCAACGTTATCGTCGTTTTGTGTATTAATAGGGATTTTACATGTGCTGTTATCATCAATTTGATTTGATTGGCTGACTGTTATTGATTCAGTTTTGAGGTTACTGATTGTGTCTGTTATCTCCACATTATCAGTCGTAGTATCAGTTCCTTCATCATTTTGACTGGTTTCTTCATTAAGATTAGTCTCATCAGCAACTGCAGCTGAGTCCTTAACCTGACCTTCAGTTTCCACTTGACAATCTTCAACAACCTTCAAATCATCAATCAACAAGTTATTTTGTAAGCATGTTGATGTCAATTGTGTGCTGACGTCATCAAAATTTTGTGGAAAAAATATCTCATCCATAGTCGTGGCATAAAGATTGTTTGAGTCAGCATCATTATTCATTAGAATATTGTTTGAGGTTTCTAGGAGATTAGAGAGGCTGACTGACTGCTTCGCTGGCTCGAGATTCAAAATTGTTACTACTTCTGGTGGTTCTTGGGTAGGTTCGGTGTGAGTCGATGTTGGAGGTACTTTATGGACTTGATTGAGGTTTGATGAGTAAAATTCAGATGATGAAGTTGGAACTGATGGATAGTTTGGATGATGATGCCTGAATTGTTGGGCATAATGGACAGGATCACTCAAAATTGGTGAATTTTGAGATCTTATGTCGGATTTGGGTGACGATTGGCTAGTCACAGGTCTAATTGATGAGGTATGACCAAATCCAACCCTGGCATCATGATTTGGATTGAAATTTGGCTGGATATGCCCCAGACTAGCTGGAATATTTGCATAATTTGGTGGTTTTTGAGCAAAACTTGCAGACTTTTGAGCTAAATTGATTAAAGTTTGTGTAAAAATTGTTGAATTTTGAGGATAACTTGCCGAATTTTGAGGTAGATTTGCTGAATTTCGAGGAAAACTTGCCGAATTTTGATGAAAATTTGATGGACTTTGGGACGAAATTCCATCAAATTGTGGCAAATTGGCTAAACTTTGAGAAAAGCTTGCTGAATTTTGAGGGAAATTTGCCAAATTTTGAGACGAATTTGCCGAATTTTGACAAAAATTTGTTGAATTTCGTCCATAATTTACTGAATTTCGTCCATAATTGACTAAATTTCCACCAACACTTCCAGATCTTCTATCAGAATTTCCAGGAATTCCAGGCAAATATGTGATCGGCCCATGATTGCCATTCACATCAACTTGAGCAGATCCATATTGATTAACAGCATTCACACTGGGATTACCAACAGTCGTCGACATACTTGTGTTGTTCATCAACATAGGCGTCGAATTGACCACATGATAAGGAACTGGTGCTGTGTATATTGTAGTGAATGATGTGTTATATGGATTATTTTGAGGAATATTTGCAGCACTGAATAGAATTGGCACTGGAGCTGTAGTTGCTGATATTAATGGATTTACTGGTCCAGGTGTCATGTGAGTAGCAGTTGGCTGTACATTTAGCACATTTTGACTTGACATTGAGGGACTTATGGTCTGTATTGTCATACTAGGAATAACTGATTGAACATTGAGTCTAGTCGTTGAGAATTGATCATGAACTTCCACGCTGGGTAAATTTTTATTGTTCAATTGACTTCCAGGCTCATTTCCAACAGATTCTTTGTTGACATCATCCAGTGTACCTGCTGATTTTCCACCTTTTTTGCTCTTCTTCACAAACACACCCAATTTCTCATCCAGAATCTCACTGTCCTCATCATCAGATACGACACTTTTCAACACATCTGATATTTTTTCTACAATCACCTGTGCTACTTCCTTTTTTATAATTTTCTCTTTAATCTCCTCAACTGCTTTCAACATAATTTCCTTAATCTCATCGACATCTGTTGACGACAATTTTGTCTTTCTGGTGGAACATGGCTCGGTTGTGTCAATTATTGGCTGTTGATCAGCAATTGTGCTTGGCTTTTGAGTTGTGTTGGGATGTTTAGAGGATGTTGAGGATTTGGAAGTATTTTGGAGGACTTTTGAGCCTGTGTCGGATCTTTTGTCATTCATCTCACCTGTTGGAAGAAATTGATTAGTTTTGTATGGGATATAATTGATTTTTGGTGATGTGGGTACGGCACTAATTACGTTACAGATTAATGAGCATTTTTCTCAAGGTCAATGACAGATATGAAGTCAGAAGTCTCGATTTCGACGAACTTATGAGACTTAGAGCGTGACCAAGAGAGGTTCCCCAGCTTGTATGGAACCCCAAGTCCCTTAACCCACTCTGTACCTTCTGTCTACTCATGCTGTCTTCTTGAACGTAATAAGAAAACGATCCAATAAACCCCTTTTTCATTTAACTTACTTGCTAGCTTCTTATTGACCAATTCCAAATCTCTGTTAATTTCAGCATCAGTTCGACGAACTCTCGATGGTTTGTTGTTGGATTTTGACTGTTTTGGCTTCATTGGCTGCTCAGATTGGCCAATGACGTTCGATGTTGATGGTTTTGGTGGGTTTTGAAGCATTTGTTGTTTAATTTGTGGATTTAAACTTGGAAGACTTTGAGGATCAACTCGATATATTGGACGTGGAGTAGGATGGATTGAAGCTTGATTTTGTGGGATGTTGGAGATTTGATGTCTTACAATTGAGTTATTGTGGATTATTTGCTCAGCTTGTGAGTCTTTTTCATAGCTCGTTGATTCAACAAGGTTGCTTTGAAGCTGTGATGGATATTTTGGTTGAAGATGAACTCTAATGCCTTCAATTGAAGTTTCTCCATTGGATGTCTTAAAATGTACATTTGCTGAGCTCGATTCCCCATTAATCCTTGAAATTGTATTGAGATTAGGATTGTTTGATAAATTTGCAATTTGAGACGGTTCAACTCTGTTTGACACTGATGATAGTTTTGGTTCTGATCCTCCTGGTTCCCTCTTATCAGCTTGTGTCTTTCGATGTTCATTTGACTTTATTTTCCCAGCTATATTCATGATACTTTGAATTGCCTTACTGGTTCTTGTTGTATCGTCATTAAAATTGTTAGATTTAGTAACTTCTGGCTTGTTTGGATGTTCTGCTGATTGTTCAGCATTGAATAGATTTGATTGTTCCTTAACTGGAGATTTAACAGATTCATGTTGATTCTTCGGCTCCTTATTTGATTCTTCTGTGGGTTGTTCAGCTTTAAGGTGTTTATTCAACTCTTCAATAGGTTTTACAGGTTCCGGATGAGTATTTGGTGCTAAAATATGAGAATTTGTGGATTCTAACCTTTGAATTTCATTAAATTTATCAGAATCCTTGCAACTTAAGTTAGAATCTTTAGTACCTGTTGACTTGATCCTGCTTGACCACCAAAACTCCTCATTGGACCTGGATTGTCCATCACAATTTGACCGATAAACTTACAGTCATCCTCATTATCAGTCACATTGTTGTAGTAATCCAGGCTAAATTTTCTATTTCCTGAATCTGTCTCAAATGTTCCATAAGTATCATTTGGAGCAGACGTTAAGTCTACAGTTTGATATTTTTGAGCATATAATCCAGATGTTATTGTTTCAGACTTGGTTCCAGATGTTGTTGGAAATCTTGGTAAAATCTTGTTAATTACAGTCGATTCAGTTCCTAAATTTGGAACTTTGTTGATGATTTTTGACTTTTCTGTCGAATATCTGCGAATAAGTTCAAGTTTTGGTGGAGTTATTGGGACTTTTGAGGTCATGGTTCTGGCGTTTGATGCTGGATCTGTATGAGTCATTTGATTCCTACAGTCTATTGATAATCTCCGAATAACTTGGACATTTGAAGGCTTTTGAATTATTTTTGAGTTTAGAAGTGGTCCAGGTGTTGAGGTTTTGCTCATTAAATGTTTCCTAAGGGCTTCAGATGTTGAAGGTTGGTATTCTGGGTTTGTTGATGTTGAAGACTTTGAGGTTATGTTGTCAACTTTTGAGGTTATGTTGTCAACTTTTGAGGTTAGGTTTCCATAATGTGTGGCTTTGTTGTCAATCTTTGGTGCTGTATGACTAAAATTTGAGGCTGATTGACTGAAATTTGAGGTTAAGCTTCCTAAATTTGAGGTTAGAGTTCCAAAATTTGAGGTTAGGTTTCCAAAGTTTGAGGTCATGTGACTAAAATTTGATGATATGTTCATGGTATTTGGATTGTTGACCTCAGACCAGTCCAGTGTATTCTCATTTGAATCATCTATTCTAATAACTTCTACATCGAAATATTTTGTAGGTTCCAGTTGGCCTTTACCAGGCTGTAAAGGTCTTTTAAGCAATTCAATCAGCGTCGATGGCTCCTTACTCATTTTTAATGAATCTACAAACTTTTTCGACGATGGTTTTGAAGAATTTTTTGATCTTTTCCTTACAGCACTCGAATTATCACCAATTCTCCTTGACTTACTTCCAATATTTTTTGAATCTTGTCTAAAAAATAAAACTTTAACATCCTGAACGTCTTTTTTTGCAGTCTCTTTTTTAGCATCACATAATTTACTGTCTACAGTCTCACATCTGTTAACTAATAAGCCTTTATTCTCAATTTGTACATCAGCCGTTGATTGTGTTGACCTTGACGCCATACAATCGTTTGCGTCATCACTGTCGTTAAATAAAGTCAAAATTGATTCACGATTTGGTTTATCGTATTTTAAGTCAATCTCTTTTTGGTGATTTATGGACGTCTGTTTGACTTCATCATCGGAAAATTTAAAATCATATTGAATTAAAAAGTCATCGGAATTTGTATTTTTTAGTGTTAAATTGTCAACTGGATCTAGATTATATGTATGATCCATAATCTCATTTGATGACTTTCCGTCCACATTGTCGTCATCGGCAATCTCAACACTTTGTACACTTTGATATTTTTGGAGTGAAAATACAAATTGATTTGAGTCATAGGTACGTTTTGGTAGTGGATTAACACCAAAGCCTATATAATCTCCAACTTCTAATTTTCGCATTTCATTTGTTAATTTTTCATTATTTACATATGTGCCGTTTGACGACTGAAATGAGGAATGAGGAAAATATGGATTAATATTGATTTTTTATTGAATATTTTAAATACGATAGGGTTGTGTTGCATTGCTAAGGTCTCTCTACGAAAACGTGTATCTTTCCTCAGGGGGTGTGGATGATATTTTTGGGTTAGAGTTAAGAGGGAAAGGGTATAGATGGATTGCATGGATCGTCGCATAAATGAACAATTTATAGATTTTTTCATGAAAAACTAGAAACTTGAAGAATTTTTGTCCAAAAAGTGGAAGGTATCTGACCCCAAGTTCACTCTTCCTCACCCAAAACCACTCCCCCTTTCCTTAAATACGCTCCTATCTCCTTTTCTCCTTGGATACCCAAGCGAGACAAAGTCGAAAGAAGAGTCGATAAATGGAGTTCAGCTAAGCATTTAGCTTAGACCCTTTTACCCCATGATCGTGGAATTATGTGGAAGCCAAACGACCTCCAAATGGAAGAGAGTTTCATTTGATATTATTAAATATATCCAGGAAGGGGGACTAATGAGGAAATTGAAGGAAGTGGTGTAGGAATGTGGGCTGGTAGTTGAAATCAAGCCCATAGAGCCATGTTCCTTGCAATGTTCTGAAATTGCTGCTATCTAAAGTCATTTTAAATTCAATTAATGTAGCTAATGCCGCTTAAATGAATTACTTTTGGATGAAATACATTGCAAATATCATATTGTAAATATATACTGCATGACATCACAGATTTAAATTTCCACATACAATAATGCTTGCGAATATTTCTATTTATAGTAAATCTAAAAATAATCGTTCATAAACATTTGTTATATTGAATATAACTTTTATGACATTAAATTCTTGTTTTAATGAATCCTTTTTACATTTAGGATTATTTATTTATTAAGTAACGGGGACATAAGATGGGGGATGGGGTCGATTTTTGGGATGATCCTTTAGAATGAATGAGATGGGGCAAGATGAGAGAGGCTGGTTTGAGATGTCCCAAGCAATACATAATGGGCAGCATAAAATCCAATTTTTCATGTCACATAACATTTAAACAGCCCTAAATCGCATACTTAATTTTATGATTTTTTTTTTCACAAAAATATTCATGTAATAAATATTTTTATTTTCAAAAAAAATACTGCGAAATCCTCAAAGAAAACAACAACAAAAAATCTGATGATGACTTAAAAATGAGAAGTTTTTTGAACTTTCATTCAATGACATCATCAGCAGAATATTATTTACAGCAGAAAGCCTGCAGCAAGATGATGATGATGTAAATAATGTCCAAAATATGAGCAAAATGATGTCAATTGTTGGATTTAATTTTGTGTAAATTTGTGCTAAATGAATTAATTAAAGATAAGGTAAGGGGTGTAGACAGAAGGAAAGAGAATTGAGGTGACATAATTGTCCACAATTCGATGTAAAAAATGCTTGAAGCCTAATATTTGGTTAGGGGTTCTCAAAATCTATATTTTGACAAATTGTCGTGATCCACGACTAGACCAGGAAGTCTTAGTCTCGGTATCAAAAAACCTTAGTGACAGTTCTCGCAACCAGAGCCACAA
Source organism: Chironomus tepperi (assembly GCF_022539635.2). Lineage (NCBI taxonomy): Eukaryota > Metazoa > Arthropoda > Insecta > Diptera > Chironomidae > Chironomus > Chironomus tepperi. Next base: position 1,845,375 of record NW_027226180.1, on the reverse strand, counting down.
TTCGACTTAAATTAGAATGGTAGACTTCGAGCTTTGCCAACAACGCAACCCAACACATAACCATGCAAAAAAATCAAATTATTGTCCATTCCTACCTGTGTATCCCTTAGAAAAATATTCTCATCACTATAAATAATTTCACATTGTAATCGTGACACTCTTATGCTTTTTAGTGTTATTGTGCAGTTTGGTGAACGGCCTGTGAATTAAAAAAAACATCAAATATTTAAAAATCAAGCATAAAATAAACAAGGAAGTTGTGAAACATGTGTAGAACATGGTATGGTGAAATACAGTCGGAACATCATGTGCTTAGATGAATGCGTGAGTAGTTTGATAGTTAATAGTGTAAAATAATCAGATCAGGCAAAGTGACTGCTTGTGGGTACCCTAGTGGTATATCTGCACCATGAAAGCATGCTCTTTGGATATTTGGTACAGCAAAGAAGCTCAAAAATCAGTTAATCGACAAAGCGTGATTCTGGCATAATGCCAGGACTCGGCATACATCTGGACATCGTGCATGGTACATGTGCACGGTATATGTGCATGGTATATGTGCCAGATGTATACCGAGTCCAGCATCATGCCAGAATTACCTCTGCACGATATTGAATGTCGGATCAATTAACTGACTTGTGCTATTTTGAATTGATTGAGAATTCTCATAAGGCACGCTCATTTAGATGAACATGCTCACCGTCAGTTAGTAACAATTAATCCGTATGGCTAACAAAAGTCAAATGTCAGAAATTTGAATCAAAAATTTTTCAAAAATTCCCATAAATTTGCATAACATTTGATTCAACGACTGCACACAGACATTGCAGTCACAACATGTATTTCTTCTTCCAATTTCTCACCCACACAAATGAAAGATATTTTAATGATTCACAAGTTTTTTGAGACATGATGTGAAGATTTGAATGTAAAAAAAAAAAAATAGAAATCGAATGCAACTGGATGCATGGATTTGGATGTTGAGTCACAGTTTGATGCTGTTAAGTGATTATTAGTGTAAAAACAGCAATAATTGGTGAATTAAGGAATTAAGCTCATTTTCCGCAAATGTGTAGATTAGCGAGTATGTTCATGATCCGGAATTAGCGCAGTCTACCTAGCCATGACCTTTGTCTAGACACACTTAGCTATTCATATTTGTTTTTGTGTTAATTCAGTGATTTTGAATCTTTTTTTGAACACAACATAGTATAACTCATGTTAAGTGTGGAATCAGTGAGTCATACCAATTTTAGGAACAAAACTGAAGATTATGCAGTCACACTTTGGTATCGTGTGGCATAGATTGAGAAACACTGCTCTAATCTATTCAAAAATTGACGGAAACTCGTGGCACAATATCATTTAATATACATTTGACACCATTCAAATTAACCACAAGACATCCCTTGATAAAGGGTCATGTGACCCCTCCCCTTTCCCCTATCATTTGCCTTTTGACTTAGCCACAAAAAATGGATAAAAATACCACAAAATGATTCAATAGTAAAATAGAAATGAGCTGGATTTTATGACTAATTTAGGCATTTTATGTAAATGAGTCAGAAAATGTTAGTAAATATTACATTAAGCTATTTGAAAGAATATCAGCTTAATGTGCGGACAGAGAATTTGTACAAAATAGGTGACAAGACCAGCAGCAGAGTCAGAAGGACACCCTTCTGTTGTAGCCTTAGGTCGACATAGGATCATGGTGACAAGAACAGTAATAGCAGCAGTAACTGACTCCGGGAGTCGGATTGGATTACTGACTGGATTCAATTCCGACTCCAATGGATTTCAAAATCCTGAGAGTCCTGCCAACTCTGTCCAAATTTTGAAATTGTGCTTAAATTTGGATAATGACTCAATTAAGGCTTCGAGCCTCAATGTCTTGTCCCAGCAAAATGGACGGATTGTAAGATCTAATAAAAATTTAAGATTGGCTTTTTAAGGAGACAAACTAGTTTTTAAGCCAGGAGTTACAATTTTTGTGTCCAAAAAATCTTAAAAAATTGAAAAATTTTATCCAAAAAATTGGACTCTCTCCTTGAGTGTCTTATGAGCATGCGCCACACATTTTGAGAATTAAGCTACTTTCGTTATCAAAATAACATAAAAAGCTTTTCATTATAAATTAATGGGAGCACATGAAGTAATGAAAGATAATGATTTGTGAATTAATATGACTAAATATGTTTGAATAATCTGACAGAAGCGCAGCTGTGAGTGGCGTATTGTGGTTGAATCCATAATTAGTCATCTTTTTTTAAAGATAAATTTTAGAAAATATTCACAACTGACTTTATTAGTCTAGTGTGTAAGTTGCCCATTAGACTTCAAATGGCTGGAAAATTAAGTTGAATAGAACTAGTTGATTAATCGGCCCAAAAACCGGTCCCTGACTATCGTGTCGTTGACTTGAATTAGGTTTCAATCCAACACTATGCAAGAGTCATACCCAGACTGTGGAAATCTGAGTGTCGAAGTCCTTCGACACTGAATGTCGAAATTTGGATTGATTTCAATTTAATTTTGACCGTTACAAAAATTTATGTAAAAATCCAGGAAGCTTGATTGTACACAACCTAAATATGATTCAAGAAAAATAATTAATTTGAGAATTTTGTTTTCTATTAAAAATTTCGGAAGTTTTATAACGGTCTTTCTAAATTCAAAAATAAACGGTCATTTATTTTTTTAAAAACAAAAATAACGACCAACTTCGACATTTCCACAGTCTGGTCATACCAATCTGGTGTCGAAATTTGGATTGATAAGCCTATTTATAGACCAGGGGATTGTGTAAGAAAAGGAGAATTTATATTATTGTGATTAAACTTTTATGTCTAATCAAGTCAGGTCAAGTCAGAGGTCAAGTCAGAGTCTAGTCAAAGTCAAGTCAGAGTCAAGTCAGAGCCAAATCAGAGTCAAGTCAGAGTCAAGTCAGAGTCAAGTCAGAGTCAAATCAGAGTCAAGTCAGAGTAAAGTCATAGTCAAGTCGACTTCAAGTCAGAGTCAAGTCACAGTCAAATCACAGTCAAGTCACAGTCAAGTCAGAGCCAAATCAGAGTCAAATCAGAGTCAAGTCAGAGTCAAGTCAGAGTCAAGTCAGAGTCAAATCAGAGTCAAGTCAGAGTCAAGTCAGATTCAAGTCAGAGTCAAGTCGATTCTGGTCGACAATTTGGGTAATCAATCCATAATCTGCTATCAGAACGGTGTGACGATTGCATGTTGACGACTTTATATTGAATCTGGGATCAAGTCATAGCTATGCAATCATGAGTCTAGATTGTCGATCGAGTAACCAATTTGTGCTATTCGTGTCGAGTTTCATTGAATCTGGACCCAAGTCAGAGTTGTAAATTAAGAGATTTTTAATCATTTATACATCACATGTCATTCTACCGGCCAGACACATGTTGTGTAGTAAATGGCGAAAACATCCGGTTTTGAGTATGAACATTGACAACTTGCTACCCAATCGACAATAGTTTTCTAGACATTCTATGAGCAATTCCGAGTCTAATCTGATCTAAACTACGATTCAATATCGTTGCAAACTTAAATAGATAGCAGAACTTTAAGAACTACAACATTTTACAATTAAGTCACTACCCATCACCACACGGAAGTTCTAACTTTATCACAAAACACTAAATTTGCAAGCATTTTCTTATCACATCCCACTCCAAAAAAAAAAAATATTTTTAATTTGATCTTTTTTAATAAAAATTTTTGTCAGTTCCGACAGTAAAGTAAAGCAAAAAAGACACAAAAAAAGAGTCACAAACACATTCAAAGAAGTGTGAACCAAAAAAATTTATAAAAATTATGAGCTAGAACTCACCAATTGTTATCAGTCTTCTAATGATAGGAATATGACTATCATTTGTTCGTGAGCCTTCACGTTTTAGAAAATATTCCATAGTTATATAGTCATCTGTTTCGCAAAATTTTCTCGATTTTACTTCATTTTTCATCATTTTTTATTTCACAAAAATTTTTTATTTTTATTTTTTTTTTTTTTTTTTTTGGATACACCGAAAAGTTCACATTCAGATACTAAAAAGAGACTTTTTTACATTTGTGAGAAATTTAATTAAATTTGTTAATCTCACCTATTTAATTAAATTAAAGTCAATTCCGCTTTGTCAAAATTATAAAATAAAAAATTCACACACAAAAAAAATTAAAATTTTTTTTTAAATTTATTTTCTTTTAAAAATAAAAAAGGAACAAAAAAAATGTGAATTTTTGCTTCTGTCTTATTTGACAATTTCGAGTAAACTGAGAGAGTAAAAATTGTTGTTCAAGTGATGTGTTGATTCTGGCTTTTTTGGATGTGTTAGTGACCGACTGTATTTGCACATTCTCACTTTTTTTGGATAGCTGTGTGTCGGTGAGTAAATTTTGAGATTTTTTAGTATTTTTCTTAGAAATTTATTTATTTTTTTTTGGGATTTTTTGGATGCAAATTTTGGAATCTTGGACTTAATGGCAACTGATCATTTGGATTGTTATGTCCACTTTTGATCAATATCCTCAAAATTCATCTAATTTGATAAAATATGAGTCAATTTGTGAAATAAAAATAAGATTTTTTTTCTCATTTTAAGCTTGACTTATTGTAAGATAACTTATGACTGAGAGCTTATATATCCACTTAATAGAGGATGAGGTAAAATTGCATAAAAATGTTGAATTTTTCTAACACAAAAACTGCAAGTTTTGTCATCAAATGATCACCCATCCAACTTACCTACCCTCTTGACATGCTTATCTATCGAATAAGGATACTCACTAGGCAATACAGGTTTTGATGCTTTTGACTAGGGAAGTGCCTTTGTCTTTTGAGGTTCCTATACTCAGGCGTGTCTAGAAAATAACAAAATTTGCAGCATAGGTCGTGAGTCGAAGTGGTTTGGTGCCGTAGTGGCTTTTTTCAGCTGTCATCCAAAGCCTCTTTCTGTTGACGTCTAAAACAGGCTATATGACTTGGTGCCCTTTAAAATTACCACTTCTAAGTTTTAATTGTCCCAAGAACTGATGGAAAAATGTCTTCGATAGATATAAAAAAAGTACAGTAATGCAGCTATAGAGCCAGATTTAGATGCAAACTAAGAGAGGTCATGGATCACATTTGACCTTTACTGCCAGTGAAATAAGTAAGTAAGTAAATGCTACACTGTCTCTATTAACATGAGGCTTTCTTCTCCGCGACTTAGTTACTGCACACCGACCTTGAAATCATGAGGTTGAGACTAGACATGAGAAGTTTTGCAACGCGGTTCACAGACACCATTTGAAGGTTACAGGCAGTTATGTCGTCAAAAAAGTGTTTCGAGTCTCACTATAAACTGTAAGTCTAGATTTTAAGTGCGGGGACTTGGCGAACCCTAACTCATTAAGCTATCATCAGCCTTGAGACACATGTAACGCAAAGCTTCGTACATTCCAATGGCTGTCTGTGAAAGATTTTTATCTTTCATAACAAGACAACAATTGACAACTCTGTATACAGCCATAAAAAATCAAACAAAGTTATAAAGAAGAAACCAGCAGGAATGGCAATTTTGGATAGTAACACAGAAACCTGTTTATCCACTTTATCTACACTCTATGGTTTAAAAGGAATTTATCATCTTATTTACTGAGTTGATACAATGTTATATCGATTAATCTGGGCCTGATTTATATAGCACTATACCCACAGCAACAAGTGGTACCATAATATCGGATAAATTAGTCCCAGATTCATAAAAGCTGCTAAATTTCTTGCCATACACTACTAACCTAAAATTGTCACTTAACATACCCCTGACGTACACCACATGACGTCACATAACCAATATCCATCAAAAAGTATTACAATATTCGATAAAACTTAAGAGTAAAAAAATTTCGAGTGTGTCTGTGTTGATGGATAAGTCAAACAAGTTTTTTTTGGATGCTGTAAATGTCGATGCTCTTAAGTCATTAAATGAGGAACGAAAATAAGAAGAATAACTGAAACAAAAACAAAAAAATGCGATAACGATTGTGAGTCTAGAATGAAATTTCCGGTTGAATTATTGCAAACGTCAATGAAATTTCTGGGGGGTTCGGGATGGGTTATCAGGATTTGACCTTTTTAATTGAGTGTTGGGAATGAGGTCTTGGATTTGATGATTTATTGGGATCAAGACCGAGACTACGACTGAAACCGTAACGATACCGAGACCGGAACTGAGACTGAGACCAAGATTATGATCGAGACTGGGATTAAGACTGGGAATGAGACTGTGACCAGGACTGAGACTGAGACTGAGACTAAGACCAAGAGTGAGACCGAGACTGGGATCTAGACTGTAACTAAGAATGAGACTGAGACTGAGATCGAAACATGGACCGAGACTGAGACTGAGACTGGGACTTAAATTGGGACCGACACTGGGTGCGAGATTGTGATCGAGCATGGGACTGCGACTGGTACAAGACTGGAAGGGAGATTGGGATCGAGACTAGGATTGAGACTGCAACTTAGATAGAGAATGAGACCCAGAACAAGGCTACAAGGGACTTCTTCGAAATCATGGACAAATGTCAAGTCCTGGCATCCATATTCGCTAAGAAGCAAAAGTGCCTTGATAGCTCACTTAGCAAGGTGCGGGTCACGAAAGTTGGTGTTGAGTTTTGAACTCCAGGGTTCGAATCAAGGACTAGTGGTTTTTCGGAGGAAATTCGGCTTCTTAAGTGGAGTTTATTGAATAAGAATCAACGTCCTGGTGTAGTTGGAATGATCGAGAAAATTCCGCAGAGAGCTTAGTATTGAGGAACGAGAGCTGAACCTAATAGAATTTGGAATACTTGAGCTTATATGTCCAAAGAGGGAAGCGCTTTAAGAAGTTGTCGCTCGATTTAAGAGGAAGGATGAATAAATAATAAAAATCCCCAAAGGGTTTTTATTTTAAAAAAAAAAAAAAAAAAAATATCGAGATCCCTTAGTGTTCAAGGTGAGATGAGTGGAGTGGGCAAGGAGGGGATTTAAAATGATACCCCGAGTGTGGCCTTGAGCTTTATTCTCATTGACATTTCCGGATGATCCCTAAATACTATATATTAATAAATAAATCAAAACACTTTAATTAAACGCAGTTAACGAATATGACGTGTGAACATGTGTATAAAATATACGAATTACTGATAAGGTCTTTCCCGTATTTTAAATATTCACTGAATATTTCTGAGAATACAATCTTAATACAGCCTTAATAGGACATCAATTTCCAATAATCCGCAAATTTAAAATTCAACTAAATTTAAACTTAAGCCTTAAAAATTCAAAAATTCCAAAGTCTCATCGTCTGTCTTAAACTTAAATCAAAGCACCAACACAACCCAGCCATACTCAGCTGTTGCTCTATAAGTATATAAGCTCAACTCACATACACATTCATATCCAACACGATTTTGTCACACAAGTGCTAATTTAAATGTGAAATTTCTTGAAAATCCCTTCAAAAAAAAGAAACAAAAGCTAGTGCTCAGAAATGTGTTCAATACTCGTGCAACATTGTAATACATGTGAAGTACTGAGGGCTCGGAACTCTGAATTTTTTATTAAATTTTATGAGATTTGTACTTTGATTGTTGAATGGATGAATGTAATGGACTTTTAATGTTTTGAGTGAGATGGAGAGCGTGATGGATGTACTGTTGGGCTTTTTAAGAGGGTTTATTTGATGGTTATGTGGTTGATGGACTTGGCAGTGTTGTACTTAGTATTGGAAGTTGATAGACAAAATTCAAGCGGTAGAGCAAGCTTTAGGTGATATCTGAGATGAAGCCATTAATACATGGGGTCATTAACTCAATTCAAAAGGGGAGGGAGGGGAGTATTGGGGTCAAAATCCCCACTTTTTAGTTGAAATCTTCAATTTGCTAGGGTTTTCAATTATCAATCCCAAAATCCCTCAAAATGAGAAGAGAGCTTCAAACTTATTGGAATCCAAGCAATTTGTGGGGAGCCGAGGATGTATAAGTGGCCCGCTGACTACACATCTGACTATAAGTATCTGTAAAATCTGTCTGAATTTTTTGAAAATATCCACGAATTTTCAAACTCAAAATACTGTTTAATTAGTAATAAAAATTATATAGGGTAGTAAAATTTTGAGAAAAAAGAAACGTGCATCCTTTAAGTATAAAAGAACTTTTGGTGGAGCTTTTCGAGCTCAGTTGCGGTTCTAGATCTGAAATTAGTGAAGCAGTTTTGGTGGAATATTTTAAATTATTTTGTGTGATAAAAATCAGTTAAAATTAGGATACTGAGGCTTATTAGTGATTAAAGTGATAATGAGTAGCTTTAAACCAATTTATGGACTGTGTTTTGTGTTGATTGTGTCTGGTTTCGAAGTAATTCTTGCTGATAATCCTCGAAGCATAACGCAGAGATATTTTGAACAGTGGCAGGTTAGATTTTATGGAACAGACACTGTCGTGAAATGAATAAACCCTAACAGACAAAGAGGATGCTTTCACGAACGGTAATACCACTAGGGTACCTAAAAGGGTCTCTTTGCCTGTTCTGGAGACTTTCAATTTAACAAATAATGAAAAATTGTCAAAAAATTAAAAATTGCAATTTCACGATTATGTCTAGACTTCACTTATTACGTGACACTTTTAAGAATGAGAGGGTCAAAAAGTCAATTTTTCCGTTACGTAATCAATAAACATCCCACTAACCCCATACTAATTTTCAATCATTTTAATTCAGCGGAAATACAACACATATTTCACAAATGAAGTGGAAAGAGCTGCTGCATTCAAAAATTTTGATATAAATTTCAAGAGAATGATGCTTCAACGCGTCAAATACTATAAAGGAGATTCAACTTATTTGCTTGAATTGAATGCACGTGCATGTCATGACCCCAAGGAGGCTTGGATAGGAGGGAAATTTCCTGAGAATGCAAATAGGGCAGTAAAAATGAATAGAGCAATTAAAAAACCGATAATTTATCCAACACCACCAAAGAGCCTTGATTATAGGAATATGGGGATGGTAACACCTGTTGGGGATCAAGGTAGGTAGTGGATTAATGGTTTGTGTAGCGATTGGCTCAAGTCCGACCTTAAGAGGGACTTGACTAGGCATCGTCGCTAAGGCTAAGTACAAAAGGAGTCATTACACCTAATTGAGCCTAATTAAGCCTTAGTGGACCTTTACATGACCTAAATCCAATAATATTCCGTTTTATTCTATCATACCGCAGGTTTTACATGTAACAGCTTTTATGCTTTTGCATCGATTTGCGGAATTGAAGGTCAAATTGCTAAAAAGTATGGAAGACTTGTTCCTTTATCGGCACAACAGATAGTCGACTGTTCAACTGATTACGGAAATTTGGGATGTGATGTAAGTTGAGTAAATCCAGTGGTTGGCAACCTTTGTGCCGCGGCACACCTTGGTTGTAGGCCTTGACTCTTCATTGTATTTCCAATCGTCCCTCGGCACACAGGTTGTCCACCACAGTCTTAAATCATCCTATATCCATTTCCAGGGAGGTTCCATCGCCTCATCATACGACTTTGTTGACAAAAATCGTGGAATTGCCAGCAATTTTACATATCCTAGTACAGGTGTCAATCAAACGTGTCAATATAAAAAGTCTATGGTCTCTGCAAAAATAACTGCTTATCAATTTGTGACTGGTGATGAAGAATACTTGAAGAGTGCCTTAGCAGCTATTGGTCCACTTCCAGTTGGAATGCGAGCTAGTTTAGAGTCATTTTATTACTATTCGAGTGGGGTCTTTGATGATCCACAATGTGATCAAAAATTGGATCATGCTGTATGTCTTGTTGGTGAGTTTTAGGGAGAGGATAAGGTGTAGGGTCATGTTGGGTTGGAACTAGCGTTTTCGGCTACATTCTGACATTTCTACACTGTGATCCAAACAGGGGATGGGGAGGAAGGGGTTGGCCTATAACCTCCTACTTCCTCAACTTCCTGGGTACTTCCCTGACCCTGATCATCAGGTCAACCCACAAAATCACCGGCACTCATTCAATGATTCCTCAATTTTTAGGTTATGGAACCGACAACTCAACAACTCCACCGACTGATTATTGGATAGCCAAGAATAGCTGGTCAACTGATTGGGGTGATAATGGATACTTTAAGCTGAAAATGGGATCAAATTTATGTGGAATCACTAACTATGTTGTTTACCCGACTGTATAGAAATTGATAATTTTTTGTTAATTTTTAAATAAAATTTGAGACTTAATTAAGAAATTTAAAGGTTGAAGCAAATTTATTTGTATACATTTGATATTTTGGAAGGAACAAAACTGGAAAAAATGGAAATGAAATATGAAAAATGAAACATTTGTCCACAACTTGTCAAACTTCATATTTCAACTTTAGTTAATGAGTTACAGTTATTGATATTTTAAGGAGTTTGTATGTGATGTTCGTTGATGCTTCGGTTGCAGTTACTGTTCATGTATTACCTAGTTTAATTTTATTTTTTTAAATTTTTCAATTTTTTTAAATTTTTTAAATTTTTTAAATTTTTTAAATTTTTTAAATTTTTTAAATTTTTTTGTTTTGAAATTTTTTAAATTTTTTAAATTTTTAAATTTTTTAAATTTTTTAAATTTTTTAAACTTTTCTGAATTTTTTAAATTTTTTCAATTTTTTCAATCTCTTCAATTTTTTCAATTTTTTTAATTTATTCAATTTTTAAAATATTTTCAAATTTGTAAAAATCAAATTTTGAATTTTTTAAATTTTTTTTTAATTTTTTAAATTTCTTTTTAAAATTTTAAATTTGAAAATTAGTAAAATAAATATTGATTATTTAAAATTTGATCCCAATTCGATATAAATTTTTACATTTCCTATTCCAAAAACACTATAAACTTTTAATGATGTCAATGGTATTGAACAATTCAATTAAAAGCACATTTCAGGTAGTTCCGCATTAAAAAAAAAAAAACTGTTTTATTAAAGAAATAAATTTTATTTCAACTTCGTGATAAATAAAAAAATATTAGAAATGTATTTAAATAGCTTTGCAGACTTTTCTTTAAAATTAGTTTGTTATTAATATTTAAAGGTGATTGTTTTAGTTCAAATGTAGTGCTGGTGTTGGACACGTCTTGGAAAAAAAGTGAAAAATTATGAAAAATATTTAAAATTTAGTTTTTAAAAATTTAAAATTAAAAAAAAATTGAAAATTTTAAAAAATTAAAATTTTAAAAAAAGTTAAAAATTAATTAAAAATTTTAAAATTTAAAAAAAATTAAAAATTAAAAAATTTAAAAAATTTAAAAAAATAAAAACTTTAAAAATTTAAAAAATTTAAAAATTTAAAAAATTCAAAATTTTTAGAAATTTAAAATTGCAAAAATAATCAAAAATGAAGGCAACAAACCTAATTTTCCACATTCTCACCATCGTGTGCTTAACTAATGCTCACTGCGAAATATTCACTAAAAATTTCCTAAAATGGCAGGTATATCCACCCCTAAAATTCCCATTTTCCACACTCAATTCCAAAATTCTCCCAAAAATTCCAGTCAAAATACCACAAAACTTACAAAACCCAAGCAGCATACAGGAAAGCATTCGACAGCTTCAAATGCAACTATATGATCACTCTACGTCACCAACTCAAGTACTACACATATCGGTCTGATTTCCTCATGAAAGTCAACAGATATGCTGATATTATCGAAAAGTCGTTCCTTAACGGAGCTGATTTTAGTGACGCACCAGTGTCGACAGAAAACGAAGTAATTGTCCAGTCAGAGTCAGAGGTTGGTCCAAGAGCTTACAATTTACCTGCTTATCCAACACCACCACCTAGCTTGGATTATAGGACTTTAGGATATGTTACACCTGTTGAGGATCAAGGTAAGATTGAGATGCATACTAATTGAGCTGGGGTCGGCTGTTACCGACCTTAGTCAGGACTATCTTGGGGTGCCCCAAGTAACCCTTGACCCAGACCTAACTTGCCCTATCCTAGCTTACGATATCTCAAGGTTCCACTAGGCAGCTAAGAGAGTCAGGGCAGGAAGAACAGCCCTACCTACTCGTTGAGAGTAAGATACCTAGGGTAAGGTAGGGTACGGTAGGGTACGGTAAGGTAGAGTACCCCCGATAGGATAAAATACCGGCTCATGCTATTTGCATGCTAGGATCTACTTTGTGATTTTGACAATTTTTGATTTTTTAAGGGTTTTGCGCTAGTTGCTATGCTTTTGCAGCTGTATGTGGAATTGAGGGTCAAGTTGCCAAACAATATGGAAAACTCAACTCAATTTCCTCGCAGAACATCGTTGACTGTTCGGGAAAATATGGAAATGGAGGCTGTTTGGTAAGGCTTATTACTTCGTAAACATTTCAATGACATTTAACCTCTACATCTTCACATTAGGGCGGTAACATGGCAATGTCATACAAATACATCATTTCAAATCCTGGTATAGCAAATAAAACGGCATATCCATATACTGGGAATAATGACACATGTGCTTACAACTCTTCAATACTAGAACAGAAGGTCTTGTCATACAGCTATGTGACTGGTGATGAAAATTATCTTAAAAGTGTCTTAGCAGCTGTTGGTCCACTTCCAGTTGGTGTTCGAGGAAGTTTGGATTCGCTTTTTTATTACGCAAGTGGAATTTATGACGATCCAAGTTGTGTTGGACCGGTTGATCATGCTGTGTGTCTTGTTGGTATGTTTGGAGGTTTTAGGTTAAATTTATGGAATTTTTGAGGTTAAATTGCAAAAACTCTTTTAGGTTATGGAACCGACAACTCAACAAATCCACCAAAAGATTACTGGATAGCCAAGAACAGCTGGTCATCTGATTGGGGCGAAGGTGGATACTTCCGATTGAAAATGGGATCAAATTTATGTGGAATTAGGAACTATGTTGTATATCCGACTATTCTGTGATTATACACATTTTGATTGAGTAAATAAATTCAAATAATGCCTTAAATAAGTAGCTTTTAATGCCTGAAAGCCCCATTTCCTCCCCTATTCCTTTAAATTAGTGGCTTTAAAGAAATGTCCTGATTACTATAAATCCATTTGTTGGATTGCGATTCATATGTCCTTTGTGCATGATGTAGTGCTGAAGTGCTTCCTCAGCTTACTTTCTACGATTACGACCTTCTAGATGAAACTGTATCAAAACAATCTCGTAAGTCAGCAGTGTTGCAAAGATCTGTTTAAAGAACAAACAAGACTTCAGAACAGACTTGATGAAATTCAGAGTCAAGTCAGAGTCAAGTCAGATTCAAGTCAGAGTCAAGTCAGAGTCAAGCCAGAGTCAAGTCAGAGTCAAGTCAGAGTCAAGTCAGAGTCAAGTCAGAGTCAAGTCAGAGTCAAGTCAGAGTCAAGTCAGAATCAAGTCAGAGTCAAGTCAGAGTCAAGTCAGAGTTAAGTCAGAGTCAAGTCAGAGTTCAAACTTACTTACCTTAACAATTAACTTAAAATTAATCTCAAAAAATCCAGCAGCACTAAAAGTCACTTTGTGACCCAATATTTGATGTGAAAATCGCTTCAGCAAGGACAATTGTGGCTTGTGATGGAGACAATGAAGGTAACATCCAACCAGATTAGCCTGAATTAAGAGAAGAACTGAAAATGATAGCTTAAAAGGTCAATTTAACTGTGTACCCTGTTAGCACATAGCTGAGTTGCATTGCAGATCCAGATGAGCATCAAAACAGTACTAAGGAGGTAGCTGAAGCTTCCTGTAAATTGAAATTAGGTATGTTAGTTATTAGCTGGTCAATTGATCCAAAATCTGGCTACAGGACGGTTTGAATCTGGTATGGATTAAAACCAGATCAGAGTCACGCCCGACAGGCGCAGGATTTTTGATCGATTAACCTGACTTGTACTTGACAATACTCACCAATAATCACATCAGGCTTTTGCGTTGTCTCAATTTCAATGAAGAAATTATACGCAAAATACATTATGGAAATGAAAAATGTAAAAACGATAAAGAATAGCCGCGCACCATAGACCTCATTAACTAATGGAACCAGCACAGATATATCGTTATGTCGCTTTATAAACTTGACAATTTTCTCATCAAATTGAGTGTCGGGCTGATTGTGATTCACGATAAAGTACTTGCACTCGAATATGAATGCCTTAAACTCCTCGTGTGACATCATCAGTGACTTGATTTCCTTACTTAAGGCTTTGTACTTCCTGGTGATGATCTCGACAGCCAGTATAAATCGTATACATGCAGCCTTAACAATCAAGTCGGGAAACAACATTTGAGACAGTCGTTGTTCCTTTTCATAGAACAGACTCGGCATGACAATCATGATTGTCACCAAAATCAGCACAATTTGGCAAAATGTCAAGTTTTTAAGATTCTGATTTGTAAAAATTTTGTTTTCCTTGTCTGAGTATTTCCAGGAATGAAACATGGCAAGGATGCCAGTAGAGAACAAAGACAGTCTGAATAAAATCATCATAAATGTTCCAATTTCACCATTTTCCTTAACATAACATCCAAAGTGCATATAGGACATGCCAATGACAAAGCAATACTTGATTATGTGCAGCAACATCAATAAGAAGTTCTCGTAATTGCTGGTAAAGTTAGGGCTCGAAACTCCAAGGAATATTGCTAATGTCTCGAAGTTCATTGTGTTATCTAGTCTTGAACCTAATAAAGTGATTATTGTCTTCCTTAATGCTTCTGAACTCCCTCGATGTTGATGAAATACTGAAAGAGCTTCACGTCGCTCAATATATGCTCAATGCATTTTTGAAAGCGATTTTCACAATCATGGCTCGATCAGGAACATTAAGTAAATTAATCGTGGCTTACAAATCACCCCAGAATGCCAGTGTGACTCGGATGTGGGGTGATATGAGACAGCCCTTTATAAAGTATATTTGTCGATTTCAGAGTTGGTAATTGATCAACGGCAATGGACTAAACCTGCCGAATATCATCTACAATCGGCAGTTAACGGTGACCAGCTGTTGTCAGAGACGCCTTGCATCGGCAGCCGATCAGTTATCATTGACTGTTGATTGTGGATTACCTGAGAGTTGACCTGATTTTCGGTTGTATCTTATAGCTCGTCTAAAGCAGAAGATCTGCAGTTTTAGACATATTCTGTCCTCATATGGACATGCTTGGGTGTCCGGCCTTAATTTAGTAATTCTTTTCATATCGAATATTGATGTTTTTCGGTTACATAATAAGGAAACAACCCCCTAATCATACACCTTATCTTATCAAATTTTCAAGTTGTTTTTTGACAATTTTTGGTATTTTTTTGCTTCCTATCTCAACTGTGATTTAAATGATAAAACCCTCAGTGTGGCTTTATACTTCAAAATACAATGACTGACAATTTTATCGTTACTAAAGTTCGTTCTGACGAGTTACTCTGCAAAGAATTCAAAGATTTATGTGCAATAAAACCAAAAGATCCAAAATGGTCAAATTTTCCAGCATGGATGACATTTGAGTCTTTTATTGATGATATTGAGAGAGTTAAGTCCAATAAAATGTACGAAGATGATGTGATACTTTGTGGATTTCCTAGGAGTGGGACGAGTATGATGCAGGAGATGATTTGGCTCATAATGAATGATTTTGATGTTGAGAAGGCTAAGGCAGTCCAAAGAGGAATTCGGGTACCAATTATTGAGTACATAACCTCAATTTTTACATCTAGCATGAAAATTAAGCTTAATTATCATTTCAGGTTCTACGATTTCTATCAATCCAACAGACATGAAGGACCGTACCCTAAAATTGATGACTTACCAAGACCAAGAACCTTCAAGTCACATATGCCTGTACAGCTCCTTCCAGATGACGTTTGGATCAAAAAACCCAAACTAATTTACATATATCGAAATGTCAAGGACGTTGCTGTGTCCTTTTATCACTTTTCTAAGGATTATTACAATTATCCATACACACTTGATGAATTTTTGCAATATTTTCTAGATGATGCGATTGAATCTGCTCCATATCGTGAGCATGTCCTTGATTTCTTGAATATTCCTGATTATGAGAATATTTTGTATCTTACTTATGAGTCGGTGACAGGGGACATGGATAGTAATATTGATAAAGTTGCCAGGTTTTTGGGAAAGGAAGTTAGTGAAGAGAATAAGGAAAAGCTGAAGGATCATTTGAACTTTAAGAAGATTAAAAGTAGGTTTAGACACTATTTGAAATGACACAAGCCGGTTAATTGGTCAAAAATCCGGTTCCAGGACAACGTGACATTGACTTGGCGTGGGATTCGATTTGAATTAAGAACAGCGTGACTCTGGCATGGTGTCAGTCATGCAAAGCTTTCTTGGTGTCAGCCACAACCTGCCAGAGTCACACCGGCCTCATTCCGGATTTTAGATCAATTAACCGACTCGTGCTTTTCAAATCCATTACTAATTCTCTTATTTATCCATATAAAGGCAACACAGGCTTCAACAACGAGTCATTCTTGGAGAAAATGCGTAAATTGAATGGAGCAACTCATGAGTTTGCAGGTCATGCAAGACAGGGAAAGTCAGAAGCATACAAATCTGAAATGTCTGAAGAATTCATCAATAAGTTTGATAAATGGATGGAAGTGAAGCTTGTTAGTGGATTTAATAAAAAATGAAAGGTTTTATTTAAATAATATACAATTTTTTTAATAAAATGATGAGGGGTAGTTTGCCTCATAACCCTCACTCCCCTTCAAATTTCCGTTATTTTGTGATCGTCAATCCCCTCAAATCGAATGGCCAAAATGCAACAGTTGATATTTACATCATCATAGCTTGACTGATGAATCCCAAAAATTCAGATGTTCTTGCATATGTTCCAGGATATCCATCAAATGCGCAGTAACTTCCACCAGAGACAATGCCGACTACGAAGTTGTTGTGAACCAAAGGACCGCCAGAATCACTAAAATTAGAAGATAAATAGTTGTTATTTAGTTTAGATAGTGGATTAGGATGGTTTGGTCAGAGGAATAACTAGGATAGGGGCTGGTGCGGCTACCTCTATCCTTCCTTAGATCCCGGTTTCCGATGCTTTGTTCGAGGCTTCCCAGTGACGGTCTCGGAGGACCCACAACCAACTTTTCTCCTAGATGCACCCCATCATTTTACCATTCTAAATAATCTATATCAAAACTCACCCTTGACAGGCATCAACACCTTCCTCACCAGCACACAACGATGTGGCTCTAATATTACCATAAATCCTTCCACATACGTCATTTGGTACATATGGAACTATAACTTTTTGAAGTCTTTCCGGTGATGATCCTTGCCATAACAATGCACCCCATCCACTGACCAACAATGGAGTTCCACTACGGAAGCTCATTCCTCTTGGTGGAAGTCCAATTGGCATGACTTTACTGCTGAATCTTAATTGAGTACTAAGCTTAAGAACTGCAACATCGTTGTATAATCCAGATCGCTGATATTCTGGATGAATGATGATGTTTCGGACTTGTAAAATTTGACCTCCTTGTGACCTTAAATCAGATCCAGCACGGACTGCAATCCATTCAGGTAAATCACCATCGACACAATGTGCAGCTGTTAAAATTGTGTCTTGATTAATGATTGAACCGCCACAAAAGTGACCGCATGTTGTTCGGCAGTAACGAAGAGACACTTGATATGGAACTTCCTCGATTGTTGCGTTGGTGCCGCCGACAATTCTTGGATTACGGTCGGATGGGACGTAAAAGTCTGGTGTGATGACTTTTTCTGGAATTACGTTGCCTTTAACTGCAACTATACAGCAGATGATGAATATTGCTAACTTCATATTGAAACTGTTCCTTTTTGTTCGATAGCTGAATGCTAAATGATCCAGTAAGTCATAATGGACTTCAAAGTGTTCCTAATTCAGCACCATAAATAACCTATTTTGATAAGTTTTTGATTAATTGTGGTAATAAATTGGTATTTAAGACTCTAGACAATGTGACTAAGAAGATTAAAATATCAACAAGCCAAAACAAACATTAATCATATGCTTGATAAGTCTATGATATAATTATTAAGTACTAGATAAGGTTTTATTGAATTTTTTTTATTAATTTTTAAGATTTTTTGGTATTTACATCATCATAGCTTGACTAATGAATCCTAAAAATTCAGATGTTCTAGCATAAGTTCCTGGATATCCATCATATGCGCAGTAGCTTCCACCAGAGACAATACCTACTACGAAGTTCTTGTGGACTAAAGGACCGCCGGAGTCACTGTGATAAGAAGGAAAAGAAAGGTTAATGTTTAATATTATAGTCATTAATAGGAAGGAGACAAGGATTAAGCCGCATCCAGGATCATACTGGAAGGGTGGAGGACGGTTGGTATGTCAATCCACGTACCCAGAATGGCCACAACCAGGTTTCATCGCAACCAAGTTTCACCACAAATAGATTTGACCCCCAACCCCCTACTGGATACACTCCTTGCCTTATCCCATCCAAAAAATTCCAACCAAAAACTCACCCTTGACATGCATCAACACCTTCCTCACCAGCACACAACGATGAACTTCTAATGCTGCTGTAAATCCTTCCGCATTCATCATTTGGTACATACGGCACATAAACCTTCTGTAATCTCTCAGGTGCTGATCCTTGCCATCTTAAATTACCCCATCCACTGACCAATAATGGTGTTCCTTTACGGAAGCTGATGCCTCTTGGTGGAAGTCCGATCGGCATTACCTTGGCGCTGAATTTAAGGCTTGATGTAAGCTTGAGAATTGACACATCATAGTATGATCCAGTGTTGTTGTAATCTGGATGATTGATGATACGTCTAACTGGAATAATTTGACCTCCTTGACTTCTTAAGTCAGATCCAGCACGGATTGAAAGATGCTCAGCACGAATCGTTCCAACAACGCAGTGAGCAGCAGTTAAGATTGTGTCGTGATTAATGATTGATCCACCACAACGATGTCCGCAATTTCCAGTATTTGGATTGCAGTAACGCATTGAGACTTGATATGGAACTTCCTCAATAGTTGTGTTGACACCGCCGACAATTCTGGGGTTTCGGTCATTTGATGGGACGAAGAAGTCGGGTGTGAAGATCACATCTGTGGAATGAGAGATAAAATTGATATACTTAGGACATGACTTGCTTAATCTTCCTTACCATCGTCACATACAACTACCCCAAAAGCTACAAAACAAAAAATTGCAAATAATTCTAATTTCATCCTCAACTGCTTCCTTCTAGTCCTAAAATCTATAAAATACTGAAGTAAAATCAAATTTTGCAATATACTTAATCACTTAAGATAAGCATGAGTATCCACTCTTTTGATTAAAAGTACCAATCAATTCCCATTTGAGAACCAAGATAATGTGATTTAAAATCTTTATAGATTACAGCTTTATTTCATGATTTTTTGGGTATCTACATCACCATAGCTTGACTAATAAATCCTAAAAATTCAGATGTTCTTGCATAAGTTCCTGGATATCCAGCATAAGCGCAGTAGCTTCCACCAGAGACGATGCCAACTACGAAGTTCTTGTGGACTAAAGGACCGCCGGAGTCACTGTGATGGAATTAGAAAGGAGGGTTAATGTTGGAAAAATGGGGAATTTATTTGGGTCAGGAGTGTAGTTGGGGTCTAGTCCTATCCGTCCTTCCGATGCCTAAACCGAGGGTTCCTATTCACGGTCCCGGAAGGCATTTCAAGAGCTTTGACCCCAAAAACCAACCCCTCTCCCAGTAAACTCCTTCCTTGTCCCACCAAAACCAAAATCCCCATGAATTAAGCATCACTACTCACCCTTGACATGCATCAACACCTTCCTCACCAGCACACAACGAAGTCACTCTAATATTTCCATAAATCCTTCCACATTCATCATTTGGCACGTATGGAACATAAACTTTTTGAAGTCTCTCAGGTGATGATCCTTGCCATCTCAATGCACCCCATCCACTGACTAACAATGGAGTTCCTTTACGAATTTTGAATCCTCTTGGTGGAAGTCCGATTGGCATAACCTTGGAGTTGAATTTAAGGCTTGATGTGAGCTTGAGAATTGACACGTCGTTGTATAATCCAGAACTTTGGTAGTCTGGGTGATTGATGATTCTTCTAACTGGAATCAATTGACCTCCTTGATTTCTTAAGTCAGATCCAGCACGAACTGAAAGATGCTCGGCACGAATACTTCCAACGACGCAGTGAGCAGCTGTTAAGATTGTGTCATGATTAATGATTGATCCACCGCAACGATGACCACAAACTAAAGTTGTTGGATTGCAGTAACGCATTGAGATTTGGTATGGAACTTCCTCAATTGTTGTGTTGACACCACCGACAATTCTTGGATCGCGATCGGGAACGTAGGAATCGGGTGTGAAGATTATTTCTGTGGAATGAACAAAATTGCTAGTTTTAGGGCTATGACTGCTTATTTAGCCTTACCATCTTCATCACATAAAACTCCACAAACTGCAAAAATGCTGAAAATTAGAATTAATTCCAGTCTCATTTTAAGTTTTAACTTTCTTCTTAGAGCACCAAATGTAAAATGATAAGTATGAGTTTTTGATAGAAATTGCCAAAGATTTGGAATTTTTTGAACAGTCTCAGATAAGGTATAGACGCTTACATTGTGTGATAAACTTTGATTAATTGGAACAATCAGATAAGAATGAGTCAGAAGAAGGAGAGTTAAGCTAAGTTGCGTAGAGACATAGGTGTTAACATGAGGGCGTAGTTACACCTGTTTAAGAATTTAATCCTTGTATAGGGTCAAATTAGCAGCAGGATGAGCCAATCCTTCGGCATCCGACTTTTTTTTGAACAAATTTTCAATTTTCTTTCAATTTTAATGTTTTCTAGCAAGCAAAGAGAATACTTTCGTGGTTCAGTAAGACAACCACTACGGTACCTAAAAGCGGTCCCTTTGCGTGATTGGAAATGCTTGAAAGTATTAAGGTGCATTTTAAGTCAAATTTATGGAACAGTTCAAAGTAAAAATACAGTAAATTTAACTCGATTTTCCTTTATTTATCATCAATTGATTCTGTTCCTTGATTACACTAATATATATTTATTTTTAATTTTATTAGTAAAATTGGTTCTTATTTTGTATATTTTTGAACATTTTTCAATATTGTATAATATATTCATCAAATCAGAGCTCGAACTCGACTCGGATTTTGAATAAAATCGAGTCGACTTTTCTATACAAAATTCAAGTCAACTTCATGCTTTGTTTCAATTATAATCAACTCCAAAAATATTATTAAATGCTTATTTCTCATACTTAAAGCCCACAGCGACATCTATTGAAAAAAATTGTAATATCCACAAAATAAATCACTTCAACAGTAAGCTAGTAAAATATTCAAAATTTCCAATAACCGTAAATTTAAGCAAAATTCAAAAAATAAATAAAACAAAAAATATTAAAATTTAAATTATAAATTTTATTTGATTTTTTTTTGGCGTGCCAAGAGTTTTTTTTATAGAAAACAAAAATTAAATAAATTATTAAAGTAAACTACATTTACCACGTGGAAGTTTTAAGTGAACACTAAACTTTTTGAATATATAATTTTGTTATTTTTAAATTATTAATTATTTTGTGAAGTTCTGATGAGAGTTTTTATGGTTTTTTTGTTCAGTTGCACTTCATGGTTTTGGGGGTCATTTGCATGTTAGGGAACTCAGAAAAATTGAGGGTAATTTTTGATGATTTTTGGCAAAATTTGGTCAGAAGTTCAATCATGTTTGGAGGATGTTCAGTTTGTAATGTGAAAAATCGAGTTTTTGGCAACCACGTCTCCCTCCTCGGAAGTAGTCCGAATAGCAAAAGTCGATTAATCGGTCAAAAGTCAGATCCTCGACTCGCAAGACTTTGGTGATAGATTTGGTTTAAATGTAGTATCATGCTAGAGTCACATAGACCTAGTTTCGGTTTATGATCGATTAACTGACCCATTCCTCCTTTATTAGAGCTTTAAGTAAGAATTGAACGTCTTCCTTAACATGAACCATCCAAAAACTCACAAATACCCAGAAATCGAGTTACATGACCAGCAAATGACCCCCATCTTCCCAAATCCTAACCAGAATATTGCAGGTACCCTGAAAAGTCAAGCAGACGACTACCCTCCTTACACACCTCAATTTCATTACAATTTATCAACTACGGATTTTACAATAAATGCCTTTATAACTTTAACATCATTTAAATGTCTTTAAATAAATTTTTCTTAATTTTTAACTTGATTTAATTTTTCCATTTCAACAGTTGTGCCATTTTCAAGTGACTGTGACTTTCCATTCTTCTCAACATCTGGATCCTCAACTGGAACTGGTCGTGATTCACCTTCAATTCTCGGTCCACAAAGGTGCTTCTTACCAATCAGCGCATCACCAAATAGTGCACCAAATACAATGACTGTTGCTATAATTTGCCTCCATGTCATTTCATTGCCCATAAACAGCACAGATATGATGACTGTAAACAACTTTCTTGTCGTTGTGACAATCGAGCATGGAAGTGGACCAAAGTCTGAGATCATCATAAATATGAAAATTTGTCCAAGTGAACCGACCAGCGCAGCAAGTCCAACCTTATACAGCACATCCGGATATTTCATTGCAAAATGATAAAAGTCAACAATGTCAAAGGTCGCAATGGAACCAAAGAATAAAATAATAGCACTAAACATGTTAATTGAAAACATGAAATTTAAAGCTGCTGGATTTGTTGCTGCACGCATTCTATCTTCAACAGCACCAAGTACACCATCTGCTAAAAGACTCATGCTGACTAGTGCCAATCCCAAATAAAATCCACCCAAATTTGCATCCTCAGATGTTGGCTTTAATGTTGTTACTACATCCTTAATTGTTGTCGAAATTGTTGTTGTAATTGTTGTTGTAATTGGACTTAATGTTGTGACTGCATCGGTGATGGCTTTTGATGATGTTTTCTCATTCTTGTCTTTGTAGACGAACAGCATGACACCGATTACGATGAGGATGACAAAAATGTATTTTTGAATTGTGTAGCGCTTCCTGGCTAGGCAGACACCGATGAACTGTGATGGGAGGAATGAAAGGACGTGATTAGCTTGACTTGACTAGACTTGAACAGCACATGCATACTCACCATAACAGGAATAGGTTTTGATGACTTAGCAATAACTTGAGTCGGATATGAGATCCATCTTAATGCCATATTACCACAGACCATAGCTGAAATGTAACAAAATGCTGCGGCTGCATACCAGCCCCAATGTGTTCGATCCTTTTCTCGCTTGTGGATGAATTCGAACTCGTCGTTGAGGAACATGATGACTGGAATGAGAGAATAGAAAATTTGGGGAATTTATTAAAGAGTTTTAAGGGCTTTAGTAATAGAACAGACATTAATGCATGCTTATTGATAGTTGGCGATAGGTGAGTGATAAGGCTAACTTCAAATGGCATTTAAGGATTGTGGATGCCATGGACATCATGGTCATCACAATTGTTAAGAATTACCAGCTTAGGAAGCAATTTTTCATTAATCAGACATTACAGTCCTAAGAATGCATCATTTTATGAAGTCCTGAACAGGGGTGAATCCAGGAACAGCGAGCTTGATCCTGGTGAGTGGCCCTTGATCTTCCTTTTGCTCAATTTAGACTAAATTCCCCATTTTTCGAGGACGTTTCGAGACAAAAAATCCAAAAATCATTAAAATATTTGAATTTCATACATAAAGTTCCTATTGTCGTGGGTGGGGTAAGGGGAAGGAGTTGCATAGAGCCTCAAGTGTGTTTTCACATTGTTCATCAGCTAACAGCCTTTAATTCATCCAATTTAATTTCCATCATCTTATTTCCATCACAAATATTGACTTAATATCTCCAAAAATTAATTTTCTCAATAATCCTCATCCAATTTGACCATTTGACAATGAATTGTGCTTATTGTTTTACTTCTTAGGGTTTTTTGTTTCATGATTCATAATATTTAGATAGAATATGGTGCTAATTAGTCGAGTAAATAATGACTTCACGTTAGAATTTGAGTCTATGAATTATGTGTGTATATTTGCACATCTTATTGTTTGATATTTGGTGTCACTTTCCATTGAAATGTGAGAGTTTATGCAAAAATAAATATTTAATGTAAATAAGAGTATTTGGAGCTTGTAAGGCTGGTTAAATATTTGTGGAGAAATTCAGAGAAATTTCGGTCAAAATTGTTCAAAAATTTGGAATTTTTTGACATATTTTTCTTGGAAATTTTCACAATTTATACAGAATTTCGACTCAATTTCTTGACTTCATCTAATGCCTATGACCTTCCCTACTAGTCAACATCCATAATGTCTACAAACATCCTTCATCAAATAAGCATCAAATCCACCAAATCAAAAACATTTAATTTCCATATTTTTGTATAATAAAATCAGTAATTTTGTCAAATTTATGGCACAGAATGTCAACCAAAAAAAATGTTTATTTTTTCCTACTCATTAAGTGGCGATGAACTTGATCTGTTAAATCTGCTGAGTAAAATTGTCGGAATTAATAAACATTTTCCGCAGCCAACGCAGTTGTTGTAGAATTTATGATGGGATATTTCGGTGAAAACTAGCTTAAATTCTGTTTTGTACATAGCAGCGGTGAATTTAGGTATTGACCCAGAAAATACCTCAGCATGATGACAAAATTATGGCAATGATCAATCCAATGTTGACCATTTTTCGATCAATTTTGGCAATATTGAAAAAAAAGCAGGACTTACACCTTTTCCACCTAGAAAAATGCACAATTTCTGCTCATCATCCCAAAACACAACAACAACACAACCTGCTCATCCTCATCATCCGAGAAAGTCAAAACTTTTCCTTGTCATCCACGACCCATCACCATGCCATACAAATGATACGAAGAAAATATTAATCTGTGAGCGATAAAAATGCGAGACACAAGAAAAAAAGAATTTATGAGGCTCACGTGGAAAGTGCATGACTTGATGTTTTTCTCAAACTGTTGTTCTTCATCTTCATCTTGTGTCTCATGATGACAATTTATTAAGGAATATCAAGTTTGATGCGACTAAGTGAAATATTATGGAAATAAGAGTGGAAGAAATAATGATGGGTGTGTTGAGGGTGGGTATTGGTTTCAGGAGGTGGGTTCGAAGGTGTGAAGCCTGATATTATTGGATTTGGACAGGAAGGATGTGACATGTGAAGGCACATTAAGTCACATTAGGGCACATCAGGGTACGTCAGGTCATATCAGGACACATTAAGTCACATTAGGGCACATCATAGGACATCAGAGCACATTTAGGTCACATCAGGGTCCATCAGGGCACGTCAGGTCTCATCCATTAATTTTTTTGATTGGTTTTGTCTCATGAAACCCTAGCACTTCGAAGAATCATGTCCAAATAGTCAATAAAAGGTAGCTAATCCAGTTTACCATACCCAACCCGCTCCCCCGTCCTCGTTACACCCCTTCCAACAATTCCATATTCATCACCCACAATCTAATCTCACCTTGGTCAAAAGCTTAACAGTGCGCTACGATGACATTTACATTTATTTAAAGAGGATTAAAAAGCTTAGTCAATGCTCAATCAATGAACAAACTGATAACAATAAAATTCTTCGTGATTTTCTTCCTATTTTGGGTATCAGTGGAATTTTATCGCGTGATTTTCAAGGTCTTCAGATCAAGGACAATATCTGATTTGCAATTGACTGATAAAATTGTGAAATAATTTGATGGAAATACCGAAGAAAATTGCATTAGTTGTTTAAATTGGAAATTTGCCAAAATTTAGAACTTCCGACAGTAAAAATAGCACTTAAAATCGAAAATGCTTTGTTTACTGACAGAATAAATTTGGGTGGGGTTCTTGGATATCATACTACGTCCAAAATGGCTTAGTCCAGAATTAAGCTAGTTTGCTTACGAGGAAACACTTTGTCATTGTGGATTTACTTCATAATTTACTATTGAGGATGGTCAACGGGTCTCCGGCTTCTGTTTCAGCTGGAACACTCCAATTCCTCTACAACCTTCCCTCGCTCCCTAAGGCTCTTACGCAATCAATATACCTTCCACCTTAGACAAAGTCTCTCCATTAAGCTCAGCTTTGCAAAATTTCATATCTATTAAGCACACAGCAGCAAAGTCTTAAACTAAAGCTACACAAATCACTTTAAAGTTAATAAACAGCACGTCATATTATCCGCAAAGTGTACTCAAAGTCATATGACCATCTGTAAACAAAGTTTATTGACCTAAACAGTCTTCTTTCCACTTTGTGGATATTTTCTCATCTCATATCAGGTAAACATTGTCAATTGATCTTGTTTTCTTTTCGAATTATATCCCATTAGCAGTTACTGTTTACTTTTAAAATTCACATGTCGATAATGACATACAATTGGATCATTGCGGACATGAATGAAATGAAATTCTGACGAAAATTGATTTTTTGGGGTATTTTGATAGGAAATTTGCAGATACCTGTGGATTTTCTCAAGTTTAACAAAAAGAATGTGATGCCAAGCTGTCTAACGAGAAGACAAGAAGCTGATTTGAGGCATGTTGTGAGTGATTTCGTAATAGTTATGCCTGTGGATGTATTGAAAGTGAATTTGAAGTGGAATATGAAGTTTCTGGAATTAATTTGATTACAGAATTAGTCTTGTTGTCTTTGTGACATGGTGTTATGGTGACATGGTGTCTTGGTGTCTTTGGATCTTGGTGTATTGGTGTCTATGATGTCTTTGTTAAGTCCTTGTGTCATGACATTTTCACACCTTAGTGTCTTGGTCATATGGTCTCATGGTGTCATTGTCTCATGGTATCATGGTCTTATAGTCACATGATGTCTTCATCCCTTACTCCTTCAATACCACCTCTTAGTCCCAATCTGACTCATTTATTCCATCGAATCTTACATAAAATACTCACGTGAACAACCATCATTGCATATTTTGTTTAAACATTATCAAATCATCCTCATATGAGCGTCAAAACGAGACTAAAACATTCAACAATAAAACAATCAATCAACAATCGAAAATTCCAAGTCTGCGTGAAATTCCAAGTAACTCAATATCGCACTTGTTGGAATGTAATTACGTGCTTGATAATGAGTCGGTCGATGAAAAAAACATGAGCAAGCTGTTCACGTGAGTTGAAATTGTAGAGAATTTGATGATGAATTAGAAAACTGATGTTTGTGGTTGTTGACTTATCTCTGATGTTGATACTGTAACGTGAGTTGTATTTGGAAGGAGAAATATGGAATTTACTGGGTTGTGTTGCTGTGGATAATTTGGGTAATACAATATGGTAATGTGTGTGTCGAGGGTGTAGTTATGGAGTAGAAGTTGAGGTTAAATACATTTTTTTGACAAAATTTTTCAACTTGTTAGGGAGACAAAGGTTCCCGAAATTAATATGAATAAGCGTCCCAAATGGCTCACCCCCTCCACCCCCTCTCTCCCTCTCCTCCTTCCTCTCTAAAATCAATAGCACGTTCACCCTTCATTCTCCCCTATTTTGACAATTTAAATCCAAAATTAATTGAAATTGTCCTCTCAAAATAATTTTACAAAATTTATTTCAATTTGCATACAATTGATAAGTGGACAGCAGATAAATAATAATAAGAAAACCTGCAAAATTCAATTCAATTTACCGACAATAAAAGATGAAATAAAAAATTTTAAATTGAATGCAAAATAATTTGATTCATTTGAGTGAGTAACCTTGACATTGGTATCAAACTGAATATCTGTGGAAATTGTATGGTTTAATTTTAACAAAGGAAGTTGAATGGGTGCTAGGTTGCTTATTAGGTCACGTCAAAGGTCGAAATTGACCCGAATTTTGTATGGAGTCAAGTCGATTTAAGCAGAAGTTTGCATACAAAATCTGAGTCGACTTTGAGTTCTACGTAATGCCTTGTTTGCGGCGAAATCAAATGTCAAATTCCTCATTTTTCTGCCCCAACTGTTCATAAGAGCGTTACATAATAACTGAATGACCCCATATCAATGCTTTGTAAGAAGAATTCGCCAATAATCCTAAATTTTGATTTTATTTAAATTTATTTGATAATTTTAATCCAAAAATTCCAATTTTTTGGCAGTCTTAATCTAAAAATTCAAATTTATTATCAAATCAAGCCTCCAACAAAAATTTTTGGCTACATCTTGATAAAATTAAGGTAGGTTGAAAATTAGACAAATAATAAATAAATTATGCTGTGATGATCATTAGCTTTATCATCACTAGACATCGTGGAACTTGAAATGTCTGAATTTGTGCCAAAAAATGATAATTTAAAGGCTTATAAAACATTTAAAATGTCGGGAATTTACTTTATTAACTTGGTAGAATTTTAGAATTAGTTTAAAAAAAGAGGTAAAATTCAAGGGTTGAGTGCTTGGGTGAGGATTGGGAAATTTGGAATTTTTCATAAATATTTTCGGTTTTTAAGACATTTTGTGGAAGAAAAGGCCGCTATTGCCCACAAACTGTTCGTCTGTCTGTCTCCCGCTGACCCAATTCTTCATCTTAAGCTTTTTAAAGCGGTTTTTTGGTTTTATGCGTACTGTGACGTGAACAGTTCCATGGATATATGGTGAATCTGGTATGTTGTCCTTTTGGAGATGGATTAACACTCAAACAAGCCAATTTCTATATTTTCTCAGTCCTCAGACCTATTTCCATGAAAAACCATCAAAACACCAACCCTGCCCACATTTCAGTCAATGCCACATCCAACATTAGTTCATACTTTTTTATTCAGTTTACTTTAAAATAAAAAAAAAATATCTAAAAATACCCAAAAAAAACTTTTTTTTTACTGTCGCTTCTTTTTTTTATCTCGTGCGGAAAAATAACGTTTGACTGGCACTTGTTGAGCATAACAATAAAATTATTCAAAATAATGGGCCATGTCGTTTGCATGTGATTTCTAAATATTGTTTAAATAAAACATGAAAATTGAACTTCGAGTAGGAGGAAGTTAAAAGAGAAGATTTTTGAGCTCTTTTGAAGTCTTAATAAAATTTTTAGTTGGCCTGGCAGTAATCAGGTTATGTTTTGTCTTATTTGCTTTATATGTTGAGTTAGGGGGGTATTCAGGGGTGCTGTGGGGGTCAGCTAACTATTTGGACAAAATTGTTCAATTTTCTATGAATTTTCGTTGAAAAATCCCAAAATGCTCCAAATTCCTGCTGTATTAGGGGGTTTGGATGGTCTGCTCAATCCCTCCTCCCTCTTTCCCACCCTCATCCCTGCAAAGTCGAGTCTCAAATCAAATTTCCAATTTACGTTACATTCAATAAAATATCAAAATCCAATACGAGACTCAACATCATCATACATGATGCCTTTTTTTTTCAAAATTCTGAGAAATAATTTCGTGTTTTGAAATTTAAGCATGCACAAAAGGCAATATTCGACGAATATTGTGCCAAAAGAAATCTCAAAAATCACTTCTCTTTGGTTCTCGAACGCATTAGAATCACTTTTTCAAGGTCAAATGAATAATACACATTCGTTGATTTAAAAAGGAAAGTCCGAACAATGGGTCCTCGAGATTTGAGTTTGGATGAGGAAGGTAAAAACCCAGAAGTAGCGGAAATGATGGGAATAGTTGAGATTAGTGATCAGATGACTAGATTGTCGGGTTTGATTTAGTTTTGAGCTTAATATTCCCCAAAATCTGATAATCAGTATTAAATGCAGGGGTGGTCAACCTTTTTTGTGTCTAGGCACGCCTTAGTCCATGAAAATTTGTTCGCGGCTTAACATTTCCAACAAGAACTAGCATAATCTGCACTTGAGATACTTCACCCCACTTCAGTGTTCCGCATCACACAGATTGCCCATCACTGATGTCTTCCCCATCTTCAATTCTAATAATCAATAAGATATATTGCCAATATTCACAAATAACACCAAAAAATATATAAACAAAACCCCAAGAGGTCAATAAATCCATTGAAATTCTTCATATTCAACCTGTGGCATTGCTTGTGGGCTTTGTATAGACATAAATAAGAATATTGGCAAATAATTTAGAAATGAGAAAGAAGAAATTGTGAAAGAAACACTTGTGCAAGTGGGATTGAGTTGACACACGAGATATTGTTGTATTTACAGTTGCTTTTTGAGTATTTTTGTTTGGTTTTATGGAGATAAAAAATTGTTGGCATTGAACTTGGCGAATGTTTTGTTTTGGTGTTGTTTGAGGAATTTTAGATTTTTTTGATCGAGAATTTATGCTGAAAAATGACTTGAGAACGAGAACCAGAGGACTTTGGGAGACTGGACAAGCAAGACTGGGACTGATTTACTGAGGACTGAGGGATCTGAGGGACCAAAAACTGAATTGAGACCGAAACCGGGACTGAAACCTAATCTAAGACCAACACTGAGCCCGACACAGAGTCTTGGAAACCCTTAAATCGACCAACTACGCACGTTCATCCTAAATAACCAGCATTTCCATAACAATCTCAAAATAATCACCAAAATCTTGACAATCGTCATGACTTTTTTTGTTTTGTTTTTCATTTGACATCTTCAAATTTGATCCACAAAACATTGTTTTGTTGTGGATAATCTTTTGTTATTTCTGACAATCATACTGTGACTAATATGAATGGCAATAATTAGTTTCGGCACATGCCAAAAATTGCTCTTAAAAACCAAACAAAGTGTAATTGTTGGTAATTATTATTGTTGAAATTTTGTTTTATTGTGGATGGATAAAGACATGCTTTAAGCGCACAAATAGTGGTAAATTGAAGAGTATTGAATGGAATAGACTATGAATTGTCGATCGTTAAACTTCACATTTGTGGAACTTGTCATTAACTAGTTAATTTATCACTAGACAAATGGTCTACTTTACGCAGCTTGTTCCACACCGAGAATGTAAAATTGTACAATTTTTTGCAATTTTTATGAGAGTTTGAGCAAGATTGAGATTTGTGTTCGACCCAAAATCCCTTTTAACTACGCCTTCGGATCTTGGCGTAAGCAGAATTGATATCGACTTGGATTTTGTGGAAAAGTAAACTCCATATTAAGCTCAAGTCGACTTGGAGCTCTGATTGAAATAAAGGCAATAAAGATTTGTAAATCAGCAAATTTTCAAATTCATCTTGAGTGAATCCCCTTGATATACCACTGCTCACATCCACAACAGAATATATTTCCAAAATAAAATTCGCGTACTTTCCACTTGACTGAATTTTTTTAGAAAATATACAAAAAATGTTGAAAGTCTAGTTGAGGTCAGAATTGTTTGTTTTGTTTTGGTTTTCAAAAAAATTCAAAATTTTGTATTACAACCGTGAAAATCTGTAAAAAAATAACAAAAAATTGATTACAGCTAACTTCAAGTGCTCTTGACTTTCATATCAAACAAAAATTTCCACCGAATCGGTTGTTGACACTTATTTTGTATTTTCAATGAAATCATTTCTTTGTCCGCACAAGTTTGAATTGCTTGTTGTGTTCAACTAATTGAGTTGGTTTCGTTTATTAATTGGTCGTTCATGATAAGCTTCATTTCTATTGTTTTTTGTTCGATTGTGTGACTTATAAAAATTAATTTGAAATTTACGCTCAATTAATTATTATTAATTCGCACCAAAAAGTTCTGCTGAAATTGGGTTTTGGGATAGTTTGGAATTGAATTGTGGCAAGTATCATCATTTGGGGCATTTACGTATTACGTTCAGAATTGAGGGAAGTGGAGGTTGGGAGGATGGTGAGGAGGAGGGTGTTGAGGAGGGTTGGTAAGAGAGTAGTTAAGCACTGTAATAAGTCAACTCCTAATGTCAAAAATCGATTAATTTATCAAAAATCTGGGTCACCCCACCCTGATCCAGTCTTGTCGTCGTATTCGGTTTCAATCTAGTTTCAAGTCTGAGTCACGCTATCCTGATTCCTGATTTTGGATCAATTGCACGATGTTCTTGTGCTATTTAGGAACCATCCCCTCACACAATTTCAATTTATTTTCGTTTCCTTTCCCACCTGTTACCAAGAATCAATCTTCAATAAAATCAGTAATTAAATCAATAAATTCATAAACTCAATTGTATTTGTCATTGATAATGGAATTCTTGTTTGGTATTGTGGATTATTTAGCGTAATTAAATTGCATAGCGACAATAATGTTCATTGATAAAATTGAGATAAGAAAGTTAATACACAAAAAATATGATGAATTTTGTTGGTTTAATAATGTTGAAATTTGGTGATTAATTTTGAGATTTTTTTGGGAATTTTAGGGGTAAATTTGAATATTTTTTGAAGATAAAAATCAAAAAATTTGCAAATTTTCAGCAATACGCTAAGAGGTGTAGCCCAGATAATTTTACTGGGGGACCCGACCGTTTTTTTTTGGAAATTTTAAAAGTTTGCTATAAAAATTCAAAGCTAACGGTTTTCCAGTTCTCGGTGGTGTGGAGGACCCGTTCCCCCAATGACCTAATTTCATGTTGAATCGTCGTATAGTTTCTGACATCATTTTCCAAACTTTGTTCTCTGACGCAGTCTGTTTTTATCTCCAAAAACTACAAAATATTCATCACGTAAAACCACAAAAAAAGTATTACTAACTGAAAATTTTCTTCTTATTTCACATTCTTCTGCTGTATTTTAGACTCATTTTTTTTCTACACAATTAAAAGCTAATGAATTTTTTTCGCGGATTTTTAATTAATTTATCATCTTTGTGTGTATTAATTTGCGGAGATCGTGAGGTTAATTGAAGGTTGATGTTTTTGATGATTTTAGATTAAATTTGGAGTTTATTTTGAGCGGTAAAACATGAAATAGAGCTCCAAATTTGAACAAATTAAAGCAGAGTTGGCAGAACTTAAAGTCCAGACTCCAAAAGTCCAAAAAAGTCCGGACTCCACTTTTTTTGGATATGCTACTAGAGTCCGGACTCCT
This sequence comes from Chironomus tepperi, assembly GCF_022539635.2. Taxonomy (NCBI): domain Eukaryota; kingdom Metazoa; phylum Arthropoda; class Insecta; order Diptera; family Chironomidae; genus Chironomus; species Chironomus tepperi. The sequence continues at coordinate 1,812,340 of NW_027226180.1, read as the reverse complement.
CGTTGGATTCCTGCCGACTCTGAATTAATGTACTGTTCAACATCATGTCTATACACATTCCTGTTGCTCTTACATAGACCATTCAACTTAACTCAAAGCCAACAATAAATTTCCATCTAAATTGTCAAAAAAGCTCTCGTTTTTAGAGCTGAAATTATGATTGACGTGCTCCATAGAACGCGACAAGCATCGCCAAATGTCGTTTTTTTTTTTGTTATGAAGATTAATTGCCTTTTTCGAGGTTTGAAGTTAACGGGAATTTAATGAAGAAATTTGTCAAGAATTTCTGTCTTTTTCAATCTTGTTTTAAGTCTATTTTTGAGTTGTTGCTTAATAGATTAGAGTTGAATGGAATTTAATATTTTGGATAGAAGGGTGTATTTAGGAACTAGGCTTGCATGAGAATGACGGAATTAGAGATTCTTCTAAAAATCTCGAGAACCCTCTGAATAACAGGATTGCTTGACTCTGGCCACCATAACTTACCCCAAATATGCCTGAAACTTGACATTTTTACAACCAATTTTAAATGTGCAAAAATAATCTTTATGAATAATTTATAGTCAAATATTTGCATTTTTTTTATACTTTAAGTCATTTAAAAGTCGTCATCGTCGCTATCTGATGATCTCAATTTACACAAACAATTCCATTATGTAGGTTGACATACAAAGAAAATTACTGCAGTAAAGTTACAGTAACTACTTAGTTTGTCATTGTAGATTATTGGAATTTGCGTTTTACAGAGTAGAATAAGTTGGTTGTAAAAATTAGATGCTGGGCAAACTGGTGGCTATGATTGGTGTTCTGGGAACCTAGAAGACTCAACAAGGGAATCCCTCCCCTCCTAGGTCCTCCTCCTCTGCCAGCAAATTTCGTTCAGATCTCATCTAAATTCCAAAATATCAAAACAAAGCCATCCTTTGTGGTTGACATTAATAGCAAAAAAATTACATTCCTTTAAATATTCACATCCACAATGAATAATTCAAGAGTATAATCTCAACACATCATCAATTATGCGCAACATTTCAAAGAAAATGAACAAAAATTTTCACATCAAAGATTTTCATTTTTCCTTCAATTTTCAGTCAACACAAAAAATTGATATTGATATGATAAAGCAGACCAGACATCTCTCGTCAAAATTTTCTCATGATTTACTATTTTGGTACTCTGAATCGATTCTGAGACCGAGAAGTCTTTGTCTCAGTCTCAACAGAATCCTTAATCCTCAACTTCCCACTTCAATTTCCACCAAATCTGTTTTCAGCAACAACATTTTGACAATATCCAATTAATGAACCTTCACTTAAAAATTTGAAAAACAATCCTTCCGTACCTAAATTGATTACAATTTATCATTTACATGATGAATGACATACATGCTTATTACTTTTTGTCACAACTGCCAGGCGCCATACACAGCTTCAAAGACACTTAGCACCACAACTATCGACCCAATTTACTCCCGAAACATTTTTTTATTGCTTCAAGACATTTTCATCAAATATAAAAAATTTTCATTCACATTTTTTATTGCGTCAAAAGCTGTAAAAAATGAAAATTTTCAAGGAACAAATTTTTTATGTTTTTTTCGGGCATGTTCTTTAAATTGAATTGCTAATAATAAAATTGGAGAAAGGAACAATTGAGACAAATGAGGTAGGTAGGCGGAATAGTTGATGATATATGAAATATGGAACCTGACTGGATTAATAATGTTCAATAAAAGTCGTGTTTTGTGATCCATTTTTGGGTCCAGCTGTGAAATTCTTGTGGAAACTCTTACAATCTGTTGATGTCTTGCTGAGATGGATGAGGGAATTATGAAAAGGAGGATATGGAGTCTCTAGAACATTGGTAGACAATTCATACTGTTTTTTGCGTAAGTCTTGATAGAAATCATACACCAAAACCCAAAATTGATACCCACAGTCACCATGCCCCTACTTCCTTCGCAGAGTTAGTCAAAAACTAGCAGTTTGGCATTAGATCAGATAACAAATAGAATATTGAAAGAACGGAACTATGGTAATGGGGCTGAATTTGGGGTCAAACTCGCACTGTAATGGTGGAATCAGTTTTTGATCATAATCAGCATTACACCGTTGATTTAAAATTGGGTAGCAGATCTTCATGTTCCTTCAATCAACAGTCCCATATATTTTTAATCAAATTGCTATCATTCAGTCCACATTTTTACTATTTTTTTTTCTCACGATAATCAAATAAATTGAGAAGAAAAAAAAGAGATAAAAGTACTCAATTTATCAATCAACAGGCTGAATTCTGTGAGTTTTTTTTTTATTCATTCATGACTCAATTCATCTGGTTTTCTTATTTTCACCATAGTCTCGTGTATATTTATTTTGGAACGAGAAAATCAAAAAATAGGATAGAAAATTTGAAGGTCTCGAGAAAATTGAGACTATGTAGTCATTTGATGAGACGATCCATTTTGTGTGTAATTATGTGGGAAGATGTTTAGATGAAGTTCGACTAAGGTGATCAAGGACGTAGACAGAATTGAGGTATATGGGGTCAAACTTCATTTTTTACAAAATTTTGTTAAATTTTCTACGGATTTGTGAGTTTTAAGGGTCATCGGCAGCATTCAGCAGGATCCAACTTTGAAATAAAGACCTGAGCCTTGACTCCATGAATAATTGACTTTAAAACAGACCCCAAAAAAACATGCGTCACCCAAAAGAAACCACATTTATGCACCGCCATATATCTAGTCTAGTTCCACAAAAAAAAAGAGTATTAATATCGATAAGAAGCACACACAAAAAAAGTAATTGTGTCGTTTATTTGTCTTCATTTTATTTTTGGTAGTACAAGGTTGGATGAGCTTGTATGTTTGTATTGAAATTTATTTCTCTTATCTTCGATACAACGTGATAATTCTCATGAACAATAATTGTGCGCTTGGATAATTGTAAAATTTATGGATATCTATTTATGGATTTGGGAATGTTAAGTTTATGAAATGCTAGGAAATTGAAGCATTTTTTGGAAAAATGAGGGGATGGATACCCCCTTCCTCTCTGGATCTACCCCAGCATCTCATGACCCACACCCATCCTCCCTCCATCCCTAAATCACATCCTCAACGTCTTCCTTATCACAATTCTTACTGAATCCAAATATATGTAAGTTCTGCATGATTTCATAATCCTATTAACAAGAACATGCTCCATTTTACATCCATTACCATTTTTAAAAGCATCCAAAAATCTTGTCAACATTTGCATATTGTCACAGACGGAAGCACTTTCACTTCCATAATTTTCTTCACCCATATCTCCATCCAAGCTTGCTCTTTACGCAATATTTATTCCACAAACTTTACTTTTGTTGTGTCAACACTTAAAGTGCTGACTTTTTCACATTTTCATGCTCTTGTGGTTGTTGAGACACAAAAATCTATTTTTAGAATGAAAGTCAAGATGAAAATGATTGTGTCGCATTAACAGAGATTGGATTTACAGCAACAAAAGTAGAATTGTGTGTAAAAATAAAATGCATGAATTTTATTGGGTATGATTCGTATGGTTGATAATCCCATGTGAGCAGATTTGAAGGAAATAAAGTCATAATTGGATTTAGGTAATAGACTAGCATGAATTGTAGGAAATTGGGGATGTATTTTGGGTAAATACTCAAAGATTCTGGCATAAAGGGTTAAAATATCAAGTTACTGATACTTGAGCTCCCCCAAGTCCTCCATCCAGTCCCTATCCCCTTTAGCATCTCCTGTAGTGATTTCCCATTGTCATCTCGTCAAGCCCCCTATCAGTCCCCCCTCAATAAGCTTCTGTATTAATTTCCATCAACCAATTCATGCATAAAAAGACATGAGAAGCTTTAAATCGAATTATAATCCACATTATGACATAAACCAATAAAAAGAAAAAACATGAGAAACTTTAACATCCTAATAATGTCTCACACATCACAAAATCATAAAGTTATTTTCCAAGAAAATCATTCAGATTTCGTTTGATTGATAACAAAGAGATTAGATACGGAAATTGAATCAGATGGAGAGTTTGAGAGCTTTTGGGATCTAACTTTTGGGTAAAGTACGGGTTTTCATTTCATTTTCTCGCAATTTTCTTAATTAATGCTGTAAACTTGATCTTTTATTTAATTAAAAATCCCTTTTTTAATGTGAAAAGTAAAAGAGTGTGGAGAATTGGGGTTGTTTGGAGTTATTCGTCTTTTGAGGGTACATCGTGTAGCTTAGGGGATCAAACTCGAGATTCGGTTCCAGGATTGAAAGCTTTATTATAGAAAATAATGAAAATTATCCCGAATTCTGACTATACAAGTCTAAAATAAGGGGGCAGAAGAGTCAGGGGCGTCAGGAGGGTCAGGCGGGTAAGGTTGTCAGAAAAGTCAGGGCTTCAGGTGGGTCAGGGGTGATTAAGTTTGAAATTTCGTGTGAATTTTTGACTTTTTGTCTCGAAAAATCCCATCAAATTCAGGATTTTGACCATCAACCTCCCATCATCCTCCTTATACTCCCCAGATCTACAACAGTCAATATATCCAATACAATATACAAAACAAACTAACTGTCATCTCCAGCTCCTCAATTTCCACCCCCAAATCACCATTCAAATCCTCCTCACGTCCTCAAATTACAAACTAAACAAAAAAAGTCAATAAAATTCCTATGAATCAAATTCAAACACATTTCCGGATTCCCACACACAAATACACATACGCAATTCCCACCCCATATTATATCCAGAATGACCTTCGGAGTATTTTTGTGATAACAAAAAGCCCAAAAAAAAGAAGGAAAAAAAAAATCGATTAAGTGAACAAAAAAAAAAATGTTCGACTTTAATTTTCTTATCGTTTAATTTACATCATATAATTTAGTGTCCCGAGCAGTATAGTGAAGATTGATTGAATTTTGATTTTTTTGGGTCGTCATGTAGTATTTTAGGGGATTGATATGTGTTGATGATCAATCAATCGGGTGTGGAATTGAACGAAAATGATTGAAATGTGGCCAAATAGCTCGAGTCAGTTGATCAATCTTAAGACTGGGACTAGGCTGACTTGACACTGACTTGATGTAGGATTCGGTTGAAATGCAGATAGGAGTGGCTGTGGCATGGTGTCAGCCATGTGTGACTTACATGATACATGCCAGATTCAGGTCAACTTTGACATCAATTCAGAATCAAGATAGCCTAGAAATGGATTTTGGATCGATTAACCGACTTGTGCTATCTTGGTTCATTCTTCAATTCCACAATCAGCAACGTTTTGACATCAAATTGACCAAACTGTGCTTCTCGGGTTTCCCTTATCAACATTGCATTTCGCACTTGAAAATGAACCTTTTTCACCACTACACCGTCAATTTATGATTGCTAAACTGATAAAACATAAGAAAAAACCAAGAAAATACTCACATCGTGCAAACAGCGCATACCACGTGCACAAAATGAGCACAAATGTTGTCTCATATTTATATTTGTCACCACTACACTTTTTATCAATCATTTCACCACCATAACAACCTCTCATTACTTTTTCTTGCATTATACCAAATACACCGAAACATATCATGATACCGGCTGCTATGAAGCAGATGCGGAATGTCTCATTCGCCCACAGACGTTTTAGTAAGTCACTTGCGGATCCCATGATGTGAAAAATTTTATTTGAGGTTTTTTTTTGGTTTAAATTAGGTTCTTGTAATTGAGATTTGTAAATGCACTGGAATTTAGGATTTGTGAAATTTATAAAATTGACAACAAAAAAATGGAAAAATTAAAAAAAAAAATGAAAAGTTTAAAAACTTTTTTTTTAAAAAATTCAATATTTTTTAAAATTCAAAAATTTTATAAATTTAAAAAGAATTTAATTTTTTCAAATTTATAAATTAAAAAATGAGGAAAATTGTCTCCTAAATTTGAAAATTGGTTTAAAATAATTCACTGAATTGGCAGTCAGGGGGTGGGTGGGGTCACCCCCAAAAACCAAAATTCAAATCAAACACGTGGTTTGGTTTCAACAAATTTAACTAAAATTAAACAAAATCTTCTATTTTTGCATAGCAACTAATTCCGCCAATTTTCCACAATAACTGTAAACTAAACAATATTTAACTTTTATTTATTTTTATTACTAAAACAGTTTACTCAATGCAATAAATATGCTTCAATAATACTTTTTTTTTTCTCAATGAAAACTTCTCCTGATTCATGTGATTTCATCATTAAATTATCACATGTGAGGTTCTATCAACAAATATTTTCTCGTGTCTTTTTTGCACATGTTTAGGATGTTCTGAAGAAATTGGTATTTTTGAATTTAAATTTGAATTTTACTATTGGAAATTTGATGAAAAATTTTTAAAATTTTGAAATATTTTTTAAAAAAATTAAACTAAATTAAAATTGAATTTTTGGAATTTTTAACTTTAATAAAATATTTGAAAAATTAAAATTTTTACTTTTTCAATTTTTTTAATTAAAATTTTAAATTTTAAATATTTCTTTTTATCCAAAAATTCATTAAATTTTAGCAAATGAAACCTCAAAATTATCAAAAATTCAATTCCCATTTTCTTCCCACATTTTCCCTATTTTAATCAACAATTTTCTTATAAATTTTCCTCATTTTTAAAATTCCTTTTTTATTTCACAATTTTTTTGTAAAAATCCACAAAAATAAAATCATTTATTTTTCATAGTCAAATTTTTATTTTATTTATAAAAAAAAATATATTTTTTCACAATTTTCCCACCGAAAATAAAATTTTTTATCTGAATTTTCCTTATTTTTTTAAAGTCAAACTCGCGACTAGAACGTGCCGCCGTAAAAGTAAGTTGATGACTGAAAACAGTACACAAAATTATTTTACTGACAAAAATGCTTTTTTCTCTTGAATATTTTGGATTGACAAATTCTCTCAGAGAGGAAAAGAAGTTGAAAAATCTCAATTTTTGCTCAGTTTTCTGCACTTTTTCTTTTATGCATGGATGGAATGAAAGTGAAAGTTTGAAGATTTTGTGAACTTTAAAGCTCATGTGATGCATTTTTGGCGCCAAGAATGACTTTTGATAGCATATATTTATTGATAGGTTATTGAGTAGAAACAGGAACGGGTTCAGCAGAAGCCCCAAATCACCTTGGCCTTTCTCTAGCTCATCAACCCTACCCTCATCCCTATTTGGAGAAAAATGCTTAAATTTCATGAGTTTTTGGTGAAAAATGTCCCAAAATTCACACAGGACAGGAATTTCAGGACAATGACTTAACAACTTCAAAATGACGAAATTTGAGAAAAAGAAGCAATTTAGTGTTCAAATATAATTCATCAATAAACTTGACCCGCATCCCTTCCCCCATCCAAATAAAACAAATAAAATAATAAACATGAAAAATAACGAGTTCAATAAAAATTAAGAATTCTTCAATAGCAATTGAAGTTAATTGAAAATTAAGTAATTGAAAAAAAAATATTTTTATGACTTCTGTTTATCAAACCTTGATATTGACCCATATTTTGTGGAATTTTATTGCTATTATTAAATTTTGGTCATTTTGTTAATCATTTTGATCGAGAATGTTCTTCTTAGTTTTTTGATGTTGTGGGTGGTTAGGAAAGGATGAAGATGGGTTGATGGCTGTTAAGATCAATTTTTATTCATGAATTACTTTTGATGACGTCGGAATGATGATTCCAATAACAATTTTAAATTCCACAGAAATCACCCTGAGTGATCTTGAATTTAATTCAATTAATTGAGTCATTTAATCAAGTATAATGGCATCCAAATAATCTCAAATCATTACAATATGTAGTCAACATTCTTGTTATTTTTTTTATTGTAACTTGGATTCGTTAACTTCTTGAGATCTTTGACTGATATATCAAAATTAGTATTGAAGTTCAATTGGATTGGAATTCGGAAGTTTATTTTGGATATTTTCATTGAAAAGTTCTGTCAAAGGTTTTGTTGGGTATTTTAAAATGCAGCATATCAAAGACGTAGCCAGAATCTTCTTAAGAGGGGAGGTGGGGTAGTTCGTAAGAATTAAAGGAGTTTTTAGGATTTTGTCACGAAAAAACTTTGCAAATTGATGAATTTTATCCAGAACAATTGAATTTTGACCCTCAAACTCTCCCTGCGCTGCTACATATTCCTTTACAGCATCCAATTCCTATTGCAACATTTCATCATATTTTCGTAACTAAAACTTCTTCTTGTTCGTATTTGCCATGCGTTAAATTTTCATGTTTTCTTAGAGAGTTTCAGCATCCAAAAGAGAATAAAAAAGCAAAAACAAGAAAAAATCAATTTTTTCTTGTTTATTTAAAGCTTTTGCAGATTATACTTACTTACTTTCTTCGGTGGGTTCACAGTTCAAGTGTTATCCATGGCTTCCCTCAGTTAGTGCCAGAAGCTGGCTCTATTGCCGGATACCGTTTGCTAGTTACCGATACCAATTATGATACTATCTCTATCTACAGCTTCTTGAGATTATAGTCCTCTAATATTTGGATAGGGTTTAATGAAGTCTCGGTTTGAACAATTTCTTGCAGCAAAGATTGGAAGGTCTTAGTCTTAACATCGACAATCATGAGCGTGTTTTCGGATCCCTCCCAAACCTCTCCCGTCATTTTTGGACAAAATTCTTCAATTTGATAGAGTTTTTCGAGAACAGAATCCAAACTGAATTGAACTATAGGATGGGGTTAGAATTGAAGATTTGTTACTAAGGGGGGTATGTGGGAGGGATGATAAATTAGAGAAGGATGCTTAAAAAATCCAATTTAATTGTGCAATTCAACCAATTAAACCATATTCCATCCAAAAATTCGTTACATCCATGCTCACAATTCAAACATTTTCGAATATTCGATAATTCCTCACCACTACATCCAAACCTCTCCGATGCAAAACGATAACTGACGCGAAAGAAAAGAGACAACCCGATCACATCAAGTCATGTGACGAGATATTTGAAAAAAATCATTTTGTTTTCATCGGTTCGTCGTTGAAGTCACTGCAGTTCAGTTTTTTCTCAATTTTCATCAGTTTCAAAAGATTTAATTTAATCGGATCCGAAAATGACGAGTCCATCAGCTGGAATTCAACAATTGTTGGCTGCCGAGAAGAAAGCTGCTGACAAAGTCGGCGAAGCCAGAAAACGTAAGTTGAAAATTTGAACTTTTTAGTGTCATGTGATTGAATATTTTCTTCATAAGATCAAGTTTGTCTGTGGATGATCGTCATGTGATTGTGGAGAAATTTTTTTGGAAAATTTTTCAATGAAAATTGGGTGGAAAATGGAAATTTAAGGGAGATTTGGATTGGAAATTTTGAGAATTTTGTGGAGTTAAAGTTGTGTAAATTTGAAATGTGATAAGAAGAAGAACAGTTGCTTAGATAAAGAAATTATGTGATAAGATCAAGGGATGGGAACCTGTTGAGGTATTTTGAATGATTTTTAAGGGTCACTGGCATTTTATGTTGGTGATCACAATGCTTAAAGGTGGACAATTTAAATATTGTAGCCTTATATAAGTGAATATAGAATTGCCGTAGATCAAGAGATATTCAGAGGGGAATTTTAGGGTGTTAAAATAGGGGCACAATTTTAAGCTTTAACTAATTATGCATTTCATTGCTAAAAATCGTTTAATCATCCATAATCCGACCCAAGTCGATGTAAAACAGTAACGTGAGAAAGCAATTGTTAAGCAAATGTGCCAGGATACATGATTCGTGAGAAAGCAAAATCTTACAAAATTGCACTTCATAAAGTTGTAAATATGCTGAAGGTCACGGCTGCTTGATGTAATGCAATTGTAATACAATCAGCTGATTTGATTTATCTTACAAAATAATTTTGTCTATAGTGCAGTAAAACAAAAGAATTTTCGAAAATGGAAGGAAGGTGTTGAAGTGGATTGCTAGTAGGTGATCTGCTTGACTATCTGATTAATAATGAGGCTATCTGACTCTGATTTGAATTGTCAACTTCTGATTTTGAATAAAATAAGTTAATTAACATAAATTATCTAAACAATTTTCCAGGCAAAGCAAGAAGACTGAAGCAAGCCAAGGATGAAGCCACCGAGGAAATTGAAAAATACCGCAACGAACGTGAGAAGCAATTCAAAGAATTCGAGAGCAAGGTAAGTGATCTGTGCAATTGATGTGATTCTTAGACAGTGGTGGTCGGCAACCTTTGTTGTGCCATGACCCATTTAGGGTTTATTTCTATGCAGAGTTGCCCATGATTGTACAAAGACAATGATAGACAATCCTTTTTGTGGCATGTAATACCTCAATTCAGAGCTTGGCAGGTTAAGAGTCCATAGCAGTCTGCTTGGCTGTGCTTTAATGTTGAATTATCACAATTAGTGTGCCACGTCACATAGGTTGTCGTCCACTGTTTTAAGGCAATATTGGGCAATCCCTATTTTTTCGAGGCACTACTCGCTTGGACGGGCTTCAATGCTGAGGTGTGCCGTGTCACTCAGGTTGTTCATGACTGTCCAAAATCATAGTCGAATGATCAGACTCTTCCCCAGAATCCTTTTCAACCCATTTAACAACTAATTCATCACTTCTCTTTCCTTCTTTTTAGCACATCGGTAGCAAGGATCAAGTAGCTGCCAAAATTGATGCCGATACAAGAGTAAAAATTGATGAAATGCATCGCGCATTACAAACTCATAAGGAAAAGGTCATTTCTGAAGTTTTGGAACACATATATGCAATCAAGACTGAATTGCACAAAAATTATCATACAGCAAATTAAAAGGAAATTGGATTCAAAATTCATCCTGCGTTACTTAAACTTTGAAGATAAAAAAAAATCTTATTTTGTGTTTTGATGAAAAATTTTCAGTTGAAAAAAGTATTAAAAAAAAGTTATGTAAAGTGAATAAAATTTACATCGATTTGGTGATGAATTTGAAGTGAAAAATGTGAAATTCTTCAAATTTAAAACTTCATCGGTTCTTAATTTATATTTTTGAAATTCTTCATACGAACGGAAGGATTAATCTATTCATATGTTATTGTATCTAGTTATCCATAATTAGTCAACTGTGTTGCTACATTCATTCCATAATTATTTCAGTCTTAATAAATCATAATCAATTAAATTGGCTTCTTTTTTTGATATTTGTTAAGGATTTCAGAAGATTTTTCAGGATATTAGGCAGTTTAGCATTGAATTTAGAGTTTAAATTGCTTTACAGCTGTTAATTACAGATTGAGGTACACTTGGATTTTGATAATTATTGTTTGATACCAGAAACAACAGGACTTTGGGTGTCGGACTTCACTAAACTCCAAATGGACTCCGAACAAGTAGATCATGCAAGTTGCATGCAAGTAGAGTTAGCTCCTTATAAAACTAGAAGATTCTTACTTGTATGCAAGTAGATTAAGGTACCAACTTGCATACAAATAGAGTTAGATACTTACTTACATTCAAGTAAACTTAGCTCCTTACTTGCATGCAAGTAGAGTTAGATACTTGACTTGCATGCAAGCAGTGTTTGCTACTTACTTGCATGCAAGTAGAATTAGCTCCTCACTTTCAAGCAAGTAGAGTTAGTTTCTCACTTGCGTGCAAGTAGAATCAGATTTTTAAATTGTAATTTTGTCTTAACCCTACTTGCATGCAAGTTGAAAATAAATTTAAAATTTCAAAAAACTTTTTTATTTTTTCTAAAATAAATTTTTAAATTTTCAACAAAAAATTTACATAAAATTATCAGAATTTAGAATCTTTTTAATCCATTCCGATTTTTCATTGTGTTTTTTCTCAACTTCCTTGCTCAATTCCTCAATTTTTCTCATATCAGTTTCAATAATTTCATCAAACTTCCGCTTAGCTGCCATCAATTTCCTCAATTTGTCTGAATCATGAAGTAAACTTTCACTCAAGTGAATTCCTGGAAGTGATTTTTTGATTTTTTCAAATGCTGACTTTTTCAGTTCGTCGTTGACTTTAAATTTGTCGTTAAGGATGAAGATTTCGAGTGCTTCTTCGGGTGTTGTCCGATCCATAAGCTTCAAACCAGCAAAATTCATCAAATTTTTCAATTGCCAAAGTCCAGCAGCGTCAAAAATCTCCAACATATTTGCATCATCTGACGGCAGTTTGTCTTCATAAAGAAAATCGACAATAAATTTGAAATTTTCAGCCGAAATTTGATGATCAAGGTTCAAGCTGTTGACGTCTGGATTATTTCTGATTAATTCACCTAAAACTGGACTTCGAGCCTCGAGCAGGAACCGATGAACGTCAATTTCAACATCATTAATCGTCAATT